>NW_020290758.1:0-239233 GCF_003184695.1 Aspergillus brunneoviolaceus CBS 621.78 | reverse complement strand
ATTTATTTAATTTATTTAATTTATTTAATTTATTTAATTTATTTAATTTATTTAATTTATTTAATTTATTTAATTTATTTAATTTATTTAATTTATTTTATTCTAATAATCTGATTATTCCTTAACTATTTTATATATAATCTATAATTTGTTTAATTATTTATTTATCTCTAATTTTATTTATAGCTTATTAAGCTATATTTTATTTATATATTTCAAAATAATCTAATCTAATAGCTAATAAAAAATCTAAAAAATTAATTATAAAAAATTGTTTAGCTAGAGTTATTATTTCTATTATTTAGCCAGACTAAAAGCCAGACGCCAGCCCGCTCCTTGACATTAGAGGCTTTTAGTTTAGTATATTAATAATAAGTTAGTAGTATTTCGAATATAATTTTAACTTTTTTGAAATATATTTTTTTACAGTACTAAAAATTATTTTTTTAAATATTAATATTTTTTCCCTCTACCGAGCTTGTGTTTTAGATAATATAAAAACTAGAATTTTAACTATTCTTTTTATAAATCTTTATATCTTTATTTTATATTATTATTATTTCTTCATAAAAAATAATACAGATATAAAAGTACTAAAATATATACAACTAGAATATTAAATTATAATATTCTATAACATATTAAATAGTTAGTATATTTAACAGCTGGATGAGAATATGATATACTATATAATTTATATTATTAGAATTTTAAAACTATTTAAATTAATAAATATAATTTTTTATTTATTAGATTAGAATATCAACTGTCTACTACTTAATAAAACTATATAAAAATTTAAATATTTTATAGAATTTCTTCTTTTAAAAGTAGTATCTATATTTTAATTAATTAAATAATTAATTTTGAGTATTAATCCAGACAAATCTTTTAAATATATAAGATTAAAATTAATTAGTATTATATTATTAAAACTCTTAAAAACTATAATTATAAATCTTGTTATATTAAGATTTTGAATATTAAAAAAAGATTTAATATTTTTTTTCTACAGACCCTCTGCAGAAGAATTTTAATAAAATATTAAAATATCTAATCTTATAAATATCGTAATATATATTAAAATTATCTATATTATTTATATATGTTTTATATATTTTTACTAAGCCTAAGTTACTATATTTTTAGAAAGTTTTTTTTTATTTAATTATGTATAATTATAATATCTTTTCGTTTTATAGTTTCTTTCTCTATAGATTTTTCTTCTATAATTCTTTTTATATTTTTTTCTAACTATTTTTAAACTAAGCATATTTATGAAAAGCCTATTATTTTCTTTATTTAATAGATATTCATTTCTTATATACTCAGACAGTAATAAACAGTATAAAAAAGATTTTTTTTTATTTTTTATTAGATTTTTTAATTTATCTTTTTTCTTCTATTCTATTACTACTTAATTCTTTTATATTTTTTTATCTAATTATATCTATAATGGCTTTTATAAAAATAAAGTCCTTAAATACTAATATAAAAACTAATAATGTAAAAAATATTAATATAATAATTATTAAAATAAAATTAGAACTTTCTAAAATATAAAAAAAAAGTATGATAAAAAATAAATAAAATAATATAATTTAATTTTAATTACAGCTTGCTAATATTGTAATAAAACTAAAAAATATAAACTAATATTTTCAAAACTTTAAATAAAAATCTAATTAATATAATTAGAAAGAGCAAATAAAATATAAAAAATAAAACTAATCTAAAAACAAAGAAATAAAAAAAAATACACCAGTATATTAAGTAATAAGAATATGTTATATATTTTAAAAATATTAATGTTTTTATCGACTATATTAAAAATATAATTTATAGTATAGATAAATATTATTAATTATTTTTAGAATATAGTTTTAATTAGTATCTTATACTCAGTAAATATAAAAAATATATATATATATATATATATATTTAGAGAACAGAATATTTAAAGATTTTTATATTAGATTTAAGTTTAATATTATTACAATATTTATTTACTTATAAGCTTTTATAAATTATAAATTAATTAATATATATTAAAATAAGTTTATTTAAATATTTATTTAAAATATTATATATAATTATAAGACTTTATATATTAATAATATCTATAACAAATTAATATTAATATAAATATAATTTTATTCTAATCTTACAGCTAGTATTAATTTATTTATATAAACTATTATACTATTTCAATTTTTTAGCTGTTTAAACAGCAAAATATTTTTTAATAGAAATAATTAAATAATAAGTAGAATATCTAGTAAAGATATTAATATAAAAATAATAATTATAAGAATAATAATTATTAAAAAAATTGTATTTTAATAATATATAATAAAACCAGAATAGCTATTAGAGCTATTAAAAAAACTAATATAAAAATAATTATAATAATTATAATAATTATTTTTTAATAGATTTTATATATTTTAATATAGTTTTACTTAATATAATAATAATTTTAATTTCAGAAAGTTTTAGATTACTAATATAAATATATATATTTATAATTAGAATAATAATAAATATGTTTTTAAAATAAATAAAATATATAAAAATAAAATAATTTATAAATATAATTATAATAATAGCTTTTATATTTTGAACAGCTGCTTCTAGCAGACTATTTTTAAATTGAAATAAAAACTAACAATATTAATATAAAAAATATTAAATAATAGTAATTTTAAAATTATATAAATAAACTATAGCAGGAATATTAGATCTTCATTTAAAATAATAATTAATCTAAGTTATATTTAGTTTTAATTAATTTTATTATATTTAATAAGTTTGATAATATATATTATACTTATAATAAAAAATATAATTATTATAAAAATCAGACTAATATTTATTATAATAATTATTATAATAATAAATATAACAAATAGTATTATAATTATAAAAATAAAATAATTATGTATATTCTTTTATTTTATAATAATAAAACTAATAAATTTATAGTAACTTATAACTATTATTATATTATTTTTATATTGTATAATAAGCTGTATTAACATATTCTATATATAATAATAACAAATATAAAAGTAAAAAATCTTTTTAAGATCTTAATATTAATAATATCAAACATACTATAATCAGCAAAGCTTAAAACTAAAATTATAATTATAAAATTATAATAAAGCTTTTATTTAATAATAAAAAATATAAAAATATAAAACTCTAATATATTCCAAAGTCAAAAGCCATATAACTAAAAATTCAAAAATATTAATATAATAAAATCGAACAATATACTATTAAAATCTTTTAATAATAAAAATGTTTTATTAATATTTTTAGATATTATATTATTTGTAAGAAAAATATTATATTAAAATATATTAAGTTTTCTAGTAATATATTTATTTTCATAAAATATAGAAAGAATATTAATATTAATATATTTTATATATAGCAAGCTGCTACTATAATAGTAGATTTTAATAGAAAAACTAATTTTCAAATAATATATTGAAATATAAAATATAATTTAATCCTAATCAGTAATATTGTTATTTTAAATATTAAAAATATTAAGTTTTATCTTATTAATAAAAATATTTATATTATAAATATTAGCTTTAAGTATACTATAAATAAATATATTATTTTTTAAATATATTTTTTCAAAATAAATAATAAAGCAAAAAATATTAGCTTTTTCATTGAATTGTTTAATATTAAATATTAATATAACAATATTATTATAAGAATATTAATTATAAATAATGTTAAGTTTAAAATAGATATATTTATAAATATTAATATAATTAACTATAAAAATATTCTACTTAATTATTACTATTAAAAAATATATTTAAAAAACTATAAAAATATATTAATTGATATTAAAATATCAATTAAAAAAAATATTAATATATTAATTTACTTAGTGAAGTATATTATAATATTAGTAAATATATATATATATATTTATAAAAATAAAATTACTAAAAAATATAAACTATATATTTAAATTTTTATTAGAAAAAGTTCTCGCAGTTTATATATACTTAATTGATTTAGATTTTATTTTTATATAGATTATAAATTAAATTTTATATAATATAATAGTAGTTAAATATATTAGGTTAGAAGTAATTTTAGATAATAAATATATTATTATATATTAAATCAAAAATAATATAATAAAACTAGTTTACTACTCAAATAAATATAATTTTAAATAATTAATTTTTTATATAAATAAATTAAAAATGATTAATTTAATTAGTTTTAATAGATACTAGCAGTAATATTTTATCTTTTTTTTATTAAAAACTCTATATTAAATATATATTAAAAAATAATTAGTATATACTACCGATCTTAAAAATAATTATAATAAAAAGATTCTAACTTGAAAAAATAAAAAGATTTTTTTAATTATAAAAAAACCAATCCCTTCCAGACAAAAAGAAATAAAATATTCAAAAATATTATTAGTATTAAAACAGCAGATACAAAAATAATAATACTAATAATAAAAAAATTATAAAATACTTAAATACAAAATTTAAAATAATTAAAAACTATAAAGTTTTATATTTAATATCAAAAAATACTACTTTATTATCGATAGATTAAATTATATATTATAAAAATCTGAAAATTATTTATTATTTTATAAAGATATTCAGCAAATATAATATATAAGTTAAATTAAATAAATCTAATATTTAAATAATAAATATACTTAAAGACTAATAAGTGGAAATATTGATTTATTTAAACTATAGATATATTATATTAATAAATAAAATCAGAAAATAATTAATAAAATATTTAATTTTTCATATACTTAAAATAGAAATATATTCTATTTTTATAATTTAGAAGATAGTAATCAATCTGATTATAAATATAAAAATAGTAAAAAGATATATAATAATAGATTTATAAAAAATAAATAAAAACACTATATTAAAGCTTTATTTATTTTTATTATAAAATAATATTATCTAGCTAATAATCAGCTATATTTATATTATAATAATTAATATTTATAAACACTTTTCTTAGTAGTTAATTAAATATATATATTATAAGTATTTTATATTATAACTATAAAATTTATCAATTTAGTTTTATATATCTAAAAATAAATAGATTTTAATTTTAAGAAATTTCGAGGATTCTGTAGAATATATATTAATAATCTAATAATTATATTAATTAGTTTTGATATATATATTAAATACTTATATTAAATCTTTTAAAATAACAAATATTAAGTTTAAGTTTATTAAGACTTTTATAACTTTTTTATTTATATAACTATTAGTTAAATAAATTAATAGTTTCAATCTATTTAATTTAAAAAAAAACTAGTAATAATATAATTCTTTTTATTTTTTAATATATTGTTAGTTTTAAAGTATTATTTTACTATTATAAGCTCTTTATAGTATTAAATATTATAATATATCATTTATATATAATTATTTTAAAATGAAAAAATAATATTTTTCAAAAGTTTATTAAGCTAAAAAGACTAAAGGTAAATATTTTAATAATATTATATAAATACTAATATTTAATAAGCTTACTATATTTAATAATCTATAGATAAAATTTAATAAAAATATAAATAAAATACAAGTATATTTTTAATCTAAATATTAATTATATATTAATCTAAATACTTTGTATAAAGGATATAATACTATTTTACATTATGTTAATTAAAATAAGTTATATAAATTATGAAAATTATTTTTATATATTTAAATATAATTAGTTTTATTTTTTAATCGATTTTTATAGTTTATAAAAATACTTATTCGCTAATAAAGATTGAAATATTCTATTTTGTTTAAATAATCTCACAAATCAAATACTATTTTAAAGCTGTATATATATTAATAATAATATATATAAACTATATAAGTACTATTAGACTTGTCTAAAAAGTAATATTTAATATAATAATATTAAAATATCTAAACTTTTATTTTATTTATATTTTATTTATATATTTTAATTTATATAAAAATATTACTTATGAATATACTATGAATTAAAAAAGATAAATAATCTTATAAATATATTATCTTATTTTTTAGTTAAGAATATATTATATATATTTTTTAATCTTAATAATCTTCTTAAAACAGAATTAGTAATTCTATAAAAAATATTATATTATTTTATTTAAATATTAATTAACTAGTATATTATTATATAACAGTAGAATATAATATCTTATTAATTTTATTATTAGAAAATTTTAAAGTATATATTTATACAGTGTATTTAAAAAATATTAAAATATTTTAAATTATTTAAATATTCCAGTATAATCTTAAAATAGCTTTTGTATATATATTTAAAAATAATCTGTTTTATATATTTAAAAATATAATAAATTCTATAAATAAATTATATTAAAAATCTTAGTTATATATATTTTATTATTTTGTAAAAAAGCTTTTTTATAGAATATATAATAACTATAAATATTAGAAAACTAATAAATATTTTATTATATTAAAAAGTTTTATATTATACTATAACTATACTATACTTGGCAAGTATATATATTATTATTTTAAGAATTTATATAATTATATATAAAAATATAAATTTTTTAATATTGTTTAACTAATTATTTTATTAGTTATTTTATTTTATATAATAATAATTAACTTTATTATTAGCTTACCGGCTGTTAAATATCTATTAATATATAAATTTAAAAAATATTATAAATATAAATATTTTAAATAAATATAATTAGTTTATAGTTTTTGTTAATAAGATTATAAAATAAATAAATTTAATATCTAGATATATATAATAATTTATATTTTTCTAAGAATATCAGCTGGTATTATATTATTAAAAATATAATTAAAATGTACTTTATATTTTTATATGTAATTATAAAATCTGATTTTTTAGCAACCTTTAATTTAGAATATTTAAAAAATTAAATATAAAATAATATTATTTTACTATATATTATCTACAGACAGATAAATAGATAAAAAAAGTAAATTAGATAATTAAAATTATATTTTAATTTATATATATATATATATATATATAAGATTTTTAGATTTATTGCATATAATTTCTATTTTAAATTATTAGTTAGATTAATAGGTTTTTTAGTTTAACTATAAAAATAAGTCTGTATAATATTATATATAAAATATTTTTAAATAATTTATAAATATAAACTAGATATTTATTTACGTAATAATATTTTAAACTATACTTAAATACTGACAAAATTTATAACTTTATAACTATATAACTAAAATATATTTATAATAAGAATTATCAGTTTAAAAATTTTAATATTAAAAATAAAATATATTTTAAATTTTATAAAAGCTATAGTTTTTAATCAATAAAATGAAATAAAAATTATCAAAAATAAATTTAATTATTAATATACTGGTTTATTTTATATTTTAAAATAGATTAAAAACCTTGCTTATTATTTTAATATTTTATTAAATTAATAAATATATCGAGTAAGTTAAATATTACAACTGAAACCGGTATCTAAAACTAAAGATTTATATAAATAATAGTATATTTAGCTGTTTATAATATAAAATAATAAAAAAATAAAAAATAAACATATGATTAAATATATTTTGATAAATAGATTAGTATACAGTTGACTAAAAAGAATAATTTCAAAATAATTAAATATTTAATTTAATTTATAGAATACAGTTTTAAAAAATAAAAATAAAGAAATAAAAAAGATATTAATATTATAGATCTGATTAGAAAATTTAAAATAAGCTATATTTAATATTATTTTTATTTTTTTTCATTCACCGAATTATATTAACTATTTAATATTCATTTATTTATATTCTTTTTTTTTCTATTATGTTCTTAAGATTTTAAATTTTATATTATATATTTTTATTATTTCTTATTAAAATATTTTATCCTTGAATATATCCTGAGTTTTTTTATTCTAATATATTTGTATTATCTAATATATCAGACTTCTTATTTATTTCTAAAATTATTATATTTCTTAATATTATGCTTCCGATACTATAGAAATAATATATTATAATAAATAAAAAAATTTTTACCCCGGGATTTAAAAGCTTAATAATAAGAATCTAGTTATATCTCTTTAAAAAAATAAAAAATAATAGAATAAGATAAATAAAATATAATTAAGCTGTTTAGATCCAAAAACTATTAATAATAGAATACTAAAATCTAATTCTTAAAAAATAGCTATTTTATAATATATATTTCTTTAAATAATTTATTCATATGATATATAAAGTTTTACCAGCAGCCGAATAAACTAAGTATAATATAGATTTTATTTATAAAAATCTATTTTAAGTTTAAAAAATATTAATAAATAAAATTATCATAATTTATACTTACAGACTTTAATAATATTTAATTATATATAAAAAATATATTTTTTATTTTTATATATAATTAAATAAGACTAGCTATAATAAATATTTATAACTTTTAATAAAATAATAAAATATAAAAATTAATAGTCTTTTTAAAAATAATATATAAATTAAATATTATATTATAAACCCGGGAATATTTAGAATATTTAAAATAAAATATAAATATATATAATTATAACGGACTATAATATTGTAAACTATAATGATTAAAAAAATTAAATTAAATAAACTAAAATAAAATAGATATCTGGTATTTTTATAATAATAATTTTATTATAATTTATATTTATCATAAAAATAACAAAAAAATAATTCTTTTGGTTTTTTAAATTATCTCTGATTTAAGCTGTTAGTCGGTATATTAAATAATAATATATATAAAAATAAAAATGATATATATAAACATAAAAATAATAAGTTATATAATACCTAACTAAATATAAATTCTAATAATAGAAAAGAATCTTATTTAATTTATTTTTAAATTATTTATTAACTACATATTATACTTTTTAATATAAATATAAACTGGGCTAAAATAGTTACTAATATAAATATAAATTAGACTAAAATAAATAAGTTTATAAGTACTACTAATATAAATAAGTCTAAAATAGTAGTAAAAACTATAAATATTAATATAATTAAAAACTACTATCTGACCAGATAAAAAAATAATTAAAATTAAAATCTAATAGTTTTTTAAAATAATTATATAAAGATTTTAGATATTTAGCTGTAATAATTTTAATCTAGATAATATATTTTATATAATAAATATCAGACTTAGACTATTTAAGCTAGAAAATAGACTCTAAATAAATATATTTAATATATTTTATAAAACTAATATTAGACTTAGACTATTTGAAATAAATATATCTAAAATAAACATATCTAAAACTATTAAAGTAACATTTATTATATTTTATATTATATTTAAAAAGAAATACTAATATTTCTAATTATAAATAAATATATAAAGTTGCTCCAGCAGAAAACTAATAAAATTATATTCTATAAAATAGTAGATATTAAAATCTAGATAATAAAATATAGAATAAAATTAATAATTTTTAAAATTTAAATAAATTTATAATAGAAAAATTTATTATATTAGTACTCGGACTATAAAATAATTAAAATTAAGACTATTATTTTATTGTATTAATTAAAAACAGTCTAATATAGAAATTATTGATTAAATTCTTAATATAAACTAAAAAAATAAAAAATAATAAGAAATATTTTTATAAATAATTAATATTCTTTTATTCTAAATCTAACTATAGTAGTTATAGTATTAAATTAAATAAATAAAATAATTATGAGCTGCTAGATAGTATTAAAAAATTTATTTTATTTATTAACTTTTTTCAAAATATTATTAAAAATATTGTAAACAAGAAAAAGAAAGCTAGTATTAAAAAAAGAATATAGTATATAACTTTTTAAAAAATATAAAATATTAATAGTACTAGATAAGAGTAATAGTTTAAATAATAAAAATAATAATAATAATAATAATATCTAATATTATTCTAATAAAGATATAAAAAAATAATAAGAGTATTACTAGTATAAAAAACTATTTTTATTAATTCTATTTTAATATTTTACTTTTTTTATTTTATTTTTTGTATTTATTTTTTTGTCTTTTTATCTGCCTATATCTATACTTAATACTTTATATCTTAGAGGCTTTCAGCCCAGCGTATCAACAGCAAATATAAATAATTTTAATTATTTAAAAATCTTAGATGTAGCTGTTATAAATATACTATTGAAAATTTCTAGTAATTTTAATAACATTGATCGAAAGAATATTAGTAAAAATATTTTTAAGATTATAGTCTTTGAATATAAAAAGATACAATATCTTTTTATAATAAATAAAATAATATATCTACAACTGTATTAGTAATATTAGAATAATAATATATAATTAAGTAAAATTACTAGATATATCAATTTACATAAATAAGATAAAGATTAAAATGTTTAATAATAATTATATTAAAGATAACTTGCTTTAATAAAGTAACTATACTAGAATATTTAATATAAATAATGAAAGAAATATTTAGATATACAGTTTAAACTATATATTAAAGTTGTTATAATATTTATATGAAATATAAGATCTTTAGCTTAATAAGCCAGTAGTTCTTTTAGCTGATATTAAGATATAATTTGAAAAAATAATTTATTATATATATAAAAAAATAGCTTCAATATATTTTTATATTTATAGTTAATAATATAGTAGAGTATTATTTTATAGCTATTATAATAAATATTAAAATCTAGATATATCTATTTAAAAAATATAAAATAAATAAGTTTAAAAATATTACTAAAATTATTTTAAAATTTTTTAAATATACAAAGTTCTTCTTCGGTAGAATTAAAAATTAAGATTTTATTGATATAATCTTAATAAAATTATTTAAGATATCTAGACAGCCAGTCGGTAATATAAATATTTATATAACTATTTGAAGTTATTAAAAATACTTTAATTAATAGTTAGATATAAAATAATTAGATTTTCTACTTTTAAAAAATAGTATTTTATTTATAAAACAATTTATTTAGTAATATAACCAACCAGTTATACTAAAATATCAGTCTAACTATACAAGTATTTTTAAAAAAGATAATTTATATATAAAATAATTTTATTTTTAAATATTAATAAACTTAATATATCAATATACTAACCAAGCAGAAAAATAAATAAAAAATTGATATATATTAAAGTTAGTTTTAGCTTAATATTTAAGTCTTAGAATTTACTAAAAACTAAAATTAAATACTTAAAATATTTTTTATATTTTAAAAATATAATAATAATATTATTAATATATATCTTAATAAACCCAAGAAATTCATACAGATTTAAATCTATTCAATATTATATAAAAATACTAAATTAATAAAGTCTATAAAAATAATATAAAAAATTTTTAATTACAGTATATTATAATAGTAAGATAATTTTAATAATATATATATATATATAAACTATTAAAAAAATCAATTAGTATTAATAATAGTAATATACGTATATTTTTTAACTATAGAGAGAATATTTTTCTATATTAATATAAAATAGAAATCAGATTTGGTTTTATAATTAGCAATATATGAATTAATAATAAAATTGTTTTTTATTTAATTATTCATATATTTTTATACTATAAATATAAATTACGTAAATAGTATATATATTTTAGTATATAATATCTTATTAAAATCATAAAAAAAATTAAAAACAGAATTAATAAATTTATAATCTTATTTAGAAAATCGGTAGATACAAGATTTATAAATAATAATATATTTTTATTAATTATTTTTGGAAAGGATTTATATCTATTAATTTTTAGAAATATTAATTATATTAATATTAGAATTCTCGAAATTAGCTTATATATTATAAAATATAGCTAATAATATTAAAATGTTTTTATAACTACTTTAATAAATAATTATATTATTAAAAAATAAATATTCTGTTTTTATTAGTATTTTACTTGAGTGCTCTAACAAATTCTAAGAATATTTATTCGAATACTAATATTTTTATAATACTAAATTTCTGTTTATTAATATATTTGTAGCTACGCGGCTATGTATGAAGACAAAAAGACCCTAAGATCTTAATATTTATTAATAGATTAATTAATTAATTACAAGTATACGAATATAGATATCTATAAATATAAAGCTATACAAATATATAAGAAAAAAGCTATAGAATATATAAAAATATAAAAAAGAAGAAGACACGAAGAAAAAAAAAGAAATATAAAAATATATTAATAAATGATTTTTTTATATAAATACTAACCTCAGTAAAAACTTAAAAAAATAGTTCGTCGGAGTAGTATTTCTTCTTATTATTATTATTATTACTATTTTTATTATTATTTTTAATACTGTATATAATTATTTCTTTATATTTTTTTATCTTCTATATTTGCAATATCTTTAAAGATAAGCTCGAGTTTATCAAAAAATTCTATTATTATATAATATATATTAGTTACTGTATATATTATAATATTTTAATATTAAAAAAGATTAGCTGCTGCTTTTAAGATTATTTATTATATATAAAACTTATTATAATATATGTTATTCTAATACTTTGTTTTTTTAATATCTCTTTTTTTTATAAAAATAACAATTTTTATATCGCTGGTATTCTTATTAATATTAGTATATATTTTATTATAGTTTTTTTATAAATCCTAAACTAAAGCCTTGAACTGTTTTCTTATAAATTCTTTTTAGAATATGTCAACGCGCTTCTGATTTTTAATATTAATCTAGAAAGAATTAATATTCTTAAAATAATTAATTTTCTTTTTTTTTAAGCTTTTTGTTGGCTTAATTTCGTTTTGTTATATTATATGAATATTTTTTAGATAATATCTAAGGTCGGGTAGTAAAAAGAATTATAAATTATTTATATCTATATATACAGCTGGTACAAAAATAAAAATAAAAATAGTAGAAGCTGTTAAAATAGCAGATATATCTACCGGTATGAAAATAGATACTACTAAAATAATAAATAATTATACTGCTTGTACAGAAGTTAATTATAAGTAGATAAATAAAAATATAAATATGAATATCAGAAGAACAGAAGCAGCAGAAGCAGAAATATAAAACATTAAAAAAATAAAAATAATAAATACAGTAAAAAATATAAAAATAAAAATAGTAATAGATATAAAAATAAAAATAGTAGATACAAAAATAAAAATAGTAGAAAACGTACTAGATACTAAAGTTGATATTGGATTTAAGAATAATAGAAATAATATTATAATTAAAAATATAATTAGTCTTGTCTATATTGTACTATAAATACTTATTATTTTAGTTATATATTTTAAATTATTTACAGGACGTAGTTATAAAATATTTTAAAAAGCAGAATAAATAACTTGTTCTGATATATTATTAAGCAGAAACATAAAAATCTACTTTAATTAATTTATAACTATAATTCTTTTATTATTATTATATATATATAGTATAATAAGATTATTTATATATAAAAATATTTATTAATTATATACTTATATTTTCAGTGTTTCTGTATACTAGTAGATAAATTATAATTAAGAAAATTATAATAAATAAAATTAATATATAGTATTTTTCTATTTTAATAATATTTTTAGGTCTTATAAATATATAGCTAATAATAATAAAATCATATACTAGATATTTTAATATAATTTTTTTAGTCTAATAGAAGCTATAATAGTGATAAATGTACTATTTTTTTATATAAAACAAATTTTCTGCGGACTATGGAATAGAAATAAAGTCTATATACTTTAATAAAATAATTAAACTGAAAAAAAACTCAGCTTAAATAAAGAATATTTTAAATTAAAAAATCTATTTTATATTATTTAAATATATTTTTGAAACATAAGTTAGTTATTAAATAGATTTATATATTAGTAAGTTGTACTTGATAAAAGAACTAACTATTTTTAATAAAATTCTAAAAACTAAAAATCATAGACTATTTTATCTATATTTTTTACTGGAATTTTTTATACTTAATATAGTTGTTTTTAACAGCTTTTTAGATAATATAATACTTAGATTAGAATTTTTCTATATTTATATTATAATAAATATTTTAAAAATATTAAATATTTTTATACTATATTTAAAATTATAGTAGTATAAGTTCCAAGTACTTATATATACCCGGAATTTAAAATAGTCCGGTTATTTTGGATACGTG
This sequence comes from Aspergillus brunneoviolaceus CBS 621.78, assembly GCF_003184695.1. Taxonomy (NCBI): domain Eukaryota; kingdom Fungi; phylum Ascomycota; class Eurotiomycetes; order Eurotiales; family Aspergillaceae; genus Aspergillus; species Aspergillus brunneoviolaceus. Next base: position 225,001 of record NW_020290758.1, on the reverse strand, counting down.
GAGATGCTTAGAAATAGAGATATATATATAAAATAAAAAAAGAAAAGTAAAAAAGTTAGAAATATTAAATGTTTTAAAAAAAGACTAAATACGTGAAAACGCTTGTAAATAGAGATATAAATATAAAATAATTAAAAAAAGAATAGAAGAAAAGAAATAAAAACTTAAATATTAAATACAAAGGCTTAGAAGGAAAAATATATAAAAAAGAATATATAAAAAAATATATAATAAATATTAAATATATTAAAAAAAGAGGAATTATATGTTATATCTGAAGAGACAGAAAAAGTTAGAATAAAAGTATTAAATATATTATTTAAATCATTTAATAAATCTGCGGTGTTAATATTTATTTTATTAATTTATTTATTTAATTAGTTTAAAATAATTAGAAAAGAAATTATAAAGAAGAAAGAAACTGCAGAAATAGAAAATATAAAATTGAAAAATATTCTAATTATATTTAGTAAAATAAAAGAGAAAGAAATTTTATAAAAATATAATAGCTTAGGTTTAGTAAAAGTATGCAGAACTTATATGAATAATATATATAGAAGCTGATCTTCTCTTCTTTATATGGTTATTTATTTATTTATTATTGTTGAGGAAACTAACTAGGATAGATATAAAAAAAAGAAAGTCTTACTAGATAAAATATTAAAAAGAATAATACGGAGTTAATAATACCGTCTTTTTTTATTATTTATTTTTAAATAAGATCCGAATTATCCGGTAGAGCATTAAAGTTATTAAATAAAAAATTAAAATTTTTAGATATAAAACTAATTATATTAAAAGAATTAATATTAAGATTAAATAAATATTTAAAGCTGCTAACTAGGTTTTTTAATACCAACCGGTTTTTTTATATTTAATCTGTACATATACAGACTGATTTATACGGTAGAATAGTTCTTTATAAATAAAATTATCTAAGACTATTAACTGTTTTTTTTTAATTATTATTTTTTTTATTTATTTTTATTTATTATATTTTATTAGCGAGCCCGGAAGTCCACGCCGGATTATTTATATATAATACTTCTTATTAATTTGCAGTTTTCCCGGTTAATTAATTTTATTACTAGCTATTATTATTTTAAGCTAGTATAAAAAATATTAATAATTAATTTTTAGTTTTATTTAAGTAGATAGTTATCTGTTGGCTATATTTTTTGTAAATTAAAAAATATTACTAGTTATTAAACTATATAATTAATTCAAAGAATACTTAATAAAATATTAGTAATTAATAAATATTATTAAAGTATTTTTTGAAGTATATTAAACTTTCGGAAACTATAATATATAAATTTTATTAAAACTTCTATTTTAAAGTCTGTTTTTGGCGCTGATATTATTACCGGTAATATTAATAATAAATAAAACAGCTGGCTAGTTCCTAATAAAAATATAATTATTCATTTTATTTATTACAGCTTAATAAATATAAATACTAATTTTTACAAAAAACTAGAATTTTTATTTATTTTTTAAAAAGTCTTATAGTAACAGCAGTTTAAAAAAATATAATATATAATAATTAAAACTTTTCTGTAGAAGCAGCCCGGGTTATTTATTTATTTAATAAAAATAAAAAAACTATTAAAATCTATTTTCTTCATATAAACTTAGAATAGAACTGTTTTTTGAACATAATTTAGTTTATTATATTATTAAAAATTTTTAGCTTTTTCCAGCTCCGGTATCTACTACTAAAAAAATTATTATATATTAATTATTATTAATTCGCCTGCCAAACCTATTTACTAGTTATTTTAATCTAAATTTTTAAAAAAGATTTTAAAACTATTTTTATTTTATTTTAAATTTATAGCAGCAGGTTATAGAAATTAGTTTTTTTTATTTCATTTTATAGTCTGTTTAACTATTGTATTAATATATTTATTTTTTAGAATATCTATATATACAGATATCTAGAAAAAATAATATTTTTAGTTTTAAAAGTATTAATATTAGCGCTGAGCAGGGGTCTTTAATTAATTAAATTAAAAATTCTTTTACTAGATATTATTTTAATAAAAGCCCCGGGTTTTTTAGTATTCGAAGAATATTTTAATTATTAATATATATTTCTAAAAAGTTTTAAAGAATTAAATTATTTTTTATTATTTAAAAAATAAAAATAATACCGGCTAGTTCTACTATTGATATTATATATCTCTATTTTATTTTTATATAGATTATAAAAACTATCGGAGAGTTAAAAATTATAATAATAATATTAATTTATTTTATTAAATCATATAAACTAATAGTTCTAATCTGTTAGTATAAATTCTTATAATAGTTAAAGCTATAATTATATAAATAAAATATATTATAAGAATTTTTTTCATAGTACTAATTACTATTTCCGGAAAGTACTATTATAAAACAATTATAAAAAGAATCTTTATTTTATTATAATAAGTTTAATATTAATATTAAGTTTTAGAGTTATTTCTGCGGATGTTAGCGGCGATTAAAAAACTAGATTATAATAAAATATTACCAGTTAATAAAATAAATATATAATAAAAAATAATTAATTAAAGAAAAGCCTTCAAAGAAACTTAATAGAAATATTTAAGGATAAAAAAAAACTAAAGTTTTATATTAAAAATATTAATATCTACTAAATAAAAGCTTTTAGATATAATCTTATTTATATAATATCAAATTTTATTAAATATATAAATCTATTAGTTATACTGCTTAGTATAGTCGCAGATTTAGAAACTATATTAAACTAATATAATATATATTATTATAAGAATTATATAAGTAGTATAAAAAATATTATTTAATAAAAATAAGCTTTTAGGTAGACTTTTTTAAAATCTGAATAATTTATAAAATTTTTAAGACCCGGGCCTCCGCTTATTAAAAATAAATATTAAATATAAAATATTTATTAAGTAGTATTTTAAAAAATTAAATATAATATTTTTTCTTAACTAGTCTTTTTTATTTAAAATTTAATATAGTAGATATTTTGGATTTGAAAAAAAGTCTAACTATTTAGTATTTAGCTGTAAGTTTAATTGATCAGCCTAGAAATTAATTTTTATTAAAACTGGTTTTAATAAGATTTATATTAATATATTAATTATTTTTTAAACTTAAAATAGTTAATATAATAGATTCTGTAGTTAACTTAATAGTAAATATAAAGACTTTTTTTATTAATCTTAGTTGCTTAAAATAGTAGTAATAAAGAAAATAAAATTTTAAAAATATAAATATTAATATATATGTACTAAATTATATTTTATAAATTTAGTAAAATTCTTAGCTTAATATAGTAAAGGTCTTTTTCTTACTGTTTTCTACTGTAATAACAGTAGTATTATTAATATAACTAATATTTTTTCTAAATTTATTTATTATAAGACCTATATTATAAAATATATAGAAAATTAGAAATAGAAATAAGCTTTAAAAAATATCTATATTAATTTATTTCCGGAGGCAGATATACTTAGATATTACTAAAATAGTATATTATCTAAAAAAAAACTTAATTTAGCAGATAACTATTTTTAGAATATAATATTTATAAAGATTATATAATATTTTTAAATAGGTGATATTATTAAAAATATTAAAAACATTTAGATATAGAATTAATATCACTGTTTTTTTAAACTATAATAATAATTTTAATTATTATATGAAATATTATTTTAATATTCCGGCCGCAGCGGCCGCCGAAATAGTTTTTTAAAAATAATAAATAGATTTTTATTAAGTAGTTTAACCGGATAATAATTATACTTTCTAAAACTTTTTTCAAAATATTAAATAAAGTAATTAGCTAGTATATTTTAAATATTTTATAATTATTTTTACTGGATTTATAAAAGATAATAGTAATTAACTTCCGGAAGTATTAGAATAATATTTTTATTTTATATAATAATTAAATAGTTCTACTAATAAAAGAATTAATCTAAAGATTCTAGCAGCTATAATTATTTATAACATTTAATTAAAAATATCATTAGATTTTAAAATTTTATTAAATACCGGCCGGTAAATAGCTTTTATTATTTTAATAATAATAATAAAAAACTATTCTATCTTTTTTAAATAGATATAACCGGTAATATTAATAAAATTTATAATACAAATATCAAAGAAATTATTAAATAATATTTTAGTTTTAGTTTTTAAAAAATAATAGACAGTATTATCTTTTTATATTAAAAATATATATACTAGATATAGTAAGCAGTTTTTATTTTATTTTATTAAATTCTATATTTTATATAAATAATTATTAAGCTTTTTTATACAGTCTTAATAGACTTTATGATAAAAATAAATGATCTATTTTTTTATTATTTAAATTATATACCGGTATACTAATACATAGACTTTAAGAATATAATAATAAATTTATTAAAAATTCATAATATTTTATTTTTATATCCGCGCGGTTTTACGTAAATAATAGTATATTAAATTATAATTAGTTTTAAAATATGAGATAATTTATAGTTAGAAAATAAATATTTCAATATTTTTAATACTCTAGTCTATCAGTTTATTGATAAAACTATTAATAATAGTAGTTAATATAAAATATTATCTACTAAATATAAAAAAAGAAATAATTATAATAATAAGCTTAATAATATTTATTTTTTTTAATTATATTAAAAATATAGATGTTTTTATTATAATTATATATTAAGTTTAATTTTAATAAATAGATAATCAGAGATATCTAAAAAGTATTTTATTATTTTAATATAAGAAACTTACTTTTAGTATTTTCAGAAGATAAAATAAAAATTAATAATAATATTATAGTAGTTTTCCATATTTCTAAAATATTCTTTAAGATTTTTATAGTCTAGGTTTATTACTATAAAATTTATAAATATTTAGATTATTTTAGTATAATAGATTTAGATTACCCAGTTAATAGACCGGTTAGCAAACTGGTTAGTAGATTAATTAATAAATTAGTTAATAAACAAATTAATAGGCCGGTTAATAAACTAATTAATTAAAACTAACTGTCGGTTTAGACCAGCCAGATAATTATATCTACCAAAATAATAATCTTTAAAAGTTATTATGTAATTAGAGTTTTTAACTATTCTACGCGCTTGGTATTAAACTATAAATTAGATATTGAATAATTTTTTATTTATAAAAAATTGTAAATATTAAAGTTACTAATTATTAAATATTAATTTATTTAATTTAAAATTTTTCTGCAGCTGCTTAACTCCGGTAAAAACTATTATTCTAAAATTATTTTATATTTTTAAAAGATTATGAATATTATATATTATTAATATTAATAATATATCTCCCTCGGCTGGGCTTAAATAAATATATATTAATATAATATATGTATTATAATAAAAAAAGATCTATCGAAGGTTTTTTCAAATAAAACTATATATTTTTAAATATAATAACTATACAAAGATCGGCTAAAATAGTATATAATTTGTTTTTTGTAAAAAATAATAAATAATATTAATATATATTAAGATCTACGGCTTTTATAGAACAACTATATTATAGTTCTATATATAGATATCTTTTTGTAAAATATTATAACTAGATTAATTAATTAGTATATATTGTACTAAAGAATTTGAAATATACAGCTATTTTTACAGAAATAGACTACTAAAAAAATAATTTGAAAAATATATTTTTAGCCAGATTAAAAAATAAGAAGATTATTACTATTAAAATCTAATATTATTTTTAGTAAGCTTATTATTATATTTAACTATTTTATCTCCAGCTATAGCTATTTTAATATATTTGAGTTATAAATATTTTTAATCTTATTTTTTAAAATTTTATTAAATTTATATTTAGTTTTTGGTTTTTAATAATGAAAGTATCAACAGTAATAATATTATTAGAATTAATGATATTATAAAAATATTATAGTAGTAATTAAATATTTTCTAATAATATTAACTAAACTTTCTATTACTACCAGAATATTAATTAAGAACTATAAATATTTTAGTAAATAGTTTCTATATCAGATTTTTTAAATAATAGATTTAGATCAGTAGGCCTGTAGATATTTTTAAAAAAGTTAATATAATTATTAATTTTATTATATTTAATAATAAAAATAGTAATACTAATATAATAAATTAATTAATTAAAACTTTTAATAAATAATAAATTTCCTATATATTAGCAAACAAAAATAATAATAAGAATATTAATAAAAACTATTATAAAAAAATATTATTATATTAAATACTATACTTACTATAGTAGCTTTTTTTAATAGTTATATAAATACTTTTTATTAAATGAAATAAACACTATAAATACCGGTACTAGTAGATGCATTAATTATAATATTATAAAATAGACTAAAAGCAGTTTAATAATAAATAAAATAATTAGATTTAGAAGCTGTAATAGAGATTTTTTATATTAATATATTTTAGTCGGATATATCAACTAAAAATTATATATTTTTGAAAATATAGTTAGTAGTATGTTTAGTAGTATTCATTTAGATTTTTTTATATTTAATTTAATATTAATTAAATATTATAGTATATTAATAATAATTATATTATTAATATCTAGTTCAAAGAAAAACTAGACTTTATAATATAATATTATTATAATTTTTTTTCTTTTTTTATTTATTTTAAATAGGCTTAATAAATAACTAAATAGCTTTTTTAATAAAAATAGTATTAATAAATACTTAGAATATTATAAATCTAATATTAATATAAGTTATAGTTTTTTATATAAAATAAATAGTATATAAAAATATTATAATAGTATTAGATATATTTAAAAAAATAATATTAGCTGTACTAAATAATATAATACTAAAAATTAAACTATTTTATATTTTATATTTATTTTTATAAATACAGCCGGCTGTAGATAAGTTAATTAATTATATATAAATCTAAAATAATAAGTACGAAAAAGAACTTAGTTTTTTTGTTATAATGTTTTTAAAATCAGCTAATATATAATATATTAATTTTATTAAATTATTTTATATTAATTTTTAAAATCTCTTTTTTAGTTTTTTTTCTTAGATTGGAAGACTGGAAACTAACTAAAAAAAATTATAAATTAAAATAATATATTAATAGTTTATAATTAATATATACTCTTTCTTCTCTAAACGAAATAGTTAGTATTAAATATCATAAATTCGTTTTTTAGTATTATACAGAACCGCGGTATATAAGTTGATACTTTTAAAATATAAATATTTTATTATCTAAATCTGTACTATTATTACAATATTATTTATTTTTATAAAAATATTTTAAATCTGTCTCCGGATAATCTTCGAATACTAATTTTTGTATAAAAATAGATTATTATTCTACTATAAGTATATTTAAATAATGTTATTATTAAAAACTGCCGGCGGAAACCTAATAATATAGATCTAATTAGAAATAAATAAAGTTATCAAAAATATTATAAAGTTTTACTACTTGAATTTTTTTATTTTTAGAATAGCTAATAAAACCGTCTAAACCCGGTTTTTAAAAAGATTAAACTAAATTATTAATATTATTTAATATAATACTATAGTTGTATTCTATAGGTTTATTTGTTTTATAAAAATAAGTTAATTATATAGCTAGTTAATAATTTTCTAAATTTATTTAGTAAATATGATTATATATTAAACTAGTAGTTTTACTTTAGAATAGTTTTTTATATATTATATAACTGTCTAATAGTAAGCTTAAAAATATTAGAATTAAATAATATTAAAAAATATATTAAGAAATAAAACTAAATAGTAGAAAATATAATACAGTATTAAATTTTATATTCTATAGCTTTTTTTCTTTCTTTTCATATCTTTATATATCTTATCTTGCATATTCAGATCTTATATTAGTTAATTAATCTATTAATAAATATTAAAATCCTAAGATTTTTATATTTTTATATATAGCTATATAGCTATAAATTAATAATAAATCAAATATAATTTTAGATTTTATTAGAATTATTTTTTAAAATATTAATATTTTTTACCGAGCTTGCGCTTGAATCTGATAATATAAAAACTGAAATTCTAATTATTTTTTTATTCTAATTATTTTTTTTTATTTTATTTTCTTTATTTATATATATTATATATATTGTATTCTTATATCTTTATATCTTTATTTTATAATATATTAAGCAGCTGCTATATGCAGTAATTTAATGAAAATATAATATACTATATAATTTATATTATTAGAATTTTAAGATTATTTAAATAACTAAGTATAATTTTTTATTTATTAATTTAAAATATTAACCGTCCGGTACTTAATAAAACTATTTAAATATTTAAATATTTTATAGAAGTTTTTTATAAAAATAATATATATATTTTAGTTAGTTAAAAAGCTAGTTTTAGTATCAATTCAGATAAATATTTTAAATATATAAAATTAGGATTAACTAATATTATATTATTAGAACTTCCAAGAATTATAACTATAAATCTTTTTATATTAAGATTTTAAATATTAGAAAAAGATTTAATATTTTTATAGATTCTCTGTAAAAGGATTTTAATAGAATACTTAAGTATTTAATCTTATAGATATTAAGATAGATATTAGAAATCTTTATACTATTTATATAAGCTTTATGTATTTCTATTAAATACAAGCTATATTATTTTTAAAAAATATCTTTCTTTTTTATTTTATTAATTATAATTAGAATATTATATAATATTTCTATATTTTCTATATCAGAAAACAACTCTGTATATTTTATATTTAAAAAGCTTTTTTATCTATATCCTTTTTTCTGTATTTTTATTAACTATTTCTAAACCGAGAATATCTGCAGAAAGCCTACTATTTTTTTATTTGATATATATTTATTTTCTATATGTTTAGACAGCAATAAATAGTTTAGAAAATAATAATCTATAAATTTTTTTTCTTTACTAGATTTTTTATTTACTCTTTCTCTTTTATATTTTTATTCTTTAATTTATTTGTATTTTTTAATTTAACTATATCTGTATTAGCTTCTATGAAAATAAAGTCTAAATATACTAATACAGAAAATATTAATAAAATTAATATTAAGATATTAACATGAGAACTTTCTAAAGTATAAAAATTAATCTAATAAAAGATAAATAAAATAATATAACTTAGTTATAACTACAGCTTACTAATATTATAATAAAGTCAAGAAATATAAACTAATGTTTCAGAACTTTAAACAGAAATATAATTAATATTATTAGAAAGATTATATGAAATACAAAAAATAAAACTAATAAAGAATAGAAAAAAAATAAATAATTAGTATAGTGTATTTAAGCTTTAAAATCCAATAATATTAGTTATTTTTTTCTAATACAAAAATAAATCAGTATTTTAAATATTAAGAATATTATTGACTCTGTCCCAACATCTTACGTCTTCCGTCTTACTTCTTTTTTATTTGTTTTTTCTGTCTTTTAACTATATCTATACTTAATACTCTATACTTCGTACCGCAGAAATAATAACAACTTTATATTATTATATTATTTTAATATTTTTTTAATTTGGGATTTTTAGCTTAGTATACTAATAAGTTAGTAGTATATTTAATATAATTTTAGATTTTTCCGAATATATTTTTTTAGAATATTAGAAATTATTTTTTTAAATATTAATATTTTTTTTCTCCACCAAGCTTGCGCCTTATTCTAATAATATAAAAACTAAAAATCTAATTATTTTTTAAATTACCAGATCTGTACTTCTGTCTTATAATATTATTATTTTTTTATATAAAAAACTATAAAAATATTAAAATAAATAAAATTTAAATACTAAATTATAATATATTATAATATATTAAACAGCTGCTATATCCAGCAGCTAGATAAAAATATAATATATTATATAATTTATATTATTTAAATATTAAAACTTCTAAAATCTGCAAATATTATTTTTTATTTATTAAACTAAAATATTAATTATTTAATATTTAATAAGACTGTTTAAGAATTTAGATATTTTATAAAATTTCTTTTTATAAAAATTATATATATATTTTAGCTAGTTAAACTGTTAATACTTGGTATTAATCTAAATAAACTATTTAATTATATAAAATTTAAATTAATTAGTATTATATTATTAGAGCTTTCGAGAACTACAACTATAAATATTTTTATATTAAGATTTTAAATATTAAAAGATTTAATATTCTTCTTTTTTTCTATAGATTTTCTGTAAAAGAATTTTAATAAAATATTAAAATATTTAATTCTACAGATACCCAAACAGCTAATTTTAAAAATGTTTATATTATTTATTTAAATATTATATACTTTTATTAAGTCTAAACTATTCTACTTTTATAAAGTTTTTTTTTTATTTAATTATTTACAGTTATAGTGTCTTCCAGCTGTATAATCTTTTTTATAGTTTTTTTTTATATATTTTTTTTAATTATTTTTAAACTAAAAATATCTATAAAAAGCTTATTATCTTTTTTTATTTAATAAATATCTGTTTTTTATACGGTTAGACAGCAATAAATAGTCTGAAAAATAATAATTTCAAAAATATATTTTTTTTTTATTTTTTATTAAATCTTTTTATTTATTTTTTTTATTTCTTTATTATTTAATTTTTTTATATTTTTTAATTTAACTATATTTACACCGGCTTTTATAAGTATTAAGTTTTAAAATACTAATATAAAAACTGCTAATATAAAAAACACCGATATAATTACTATTAAAATATTAAAATTAAAACTTTTTAAAATATAGAAAAACAGTCCGGTAAAAAATAAATAAAATAATATAACTCAGCTTTAACTACAACTTGCTAATATTATAGTATAATTAAAAAATATAAACTAATATTTTTAAAATTTTAAACAGAAATATAATCAATATAAACAGAAAAAATATATAAAATATAAAAAATAAAATTAATATAAAAATAGAAAAAATAAATAATAAAGATAACTAGTATAGTACATCCAGACTTTAAAATCTAATAATATTAGTTATTTTTTTTCTAATATAAAAACATATTAGTATTTTAAGTAATAAAAATATATTATATATTTTAAAAATATTAATTTTTTTATTAACTATATTAAAAATATAGTTTATATATATTAAAAATCTATAATATAAATAAATATTACTAGTTATCTTCGGAGTACAGCTCTTAATTAATATCTTATATTTAGTAAATATAAAAAAGATATATATATATATATATTTTTAAAAAACAGAATATTTAAAACTTTTTATATTAGATTTAAATTTAATATTATTTAAATATTTATTTATTTACAAGCTACTACAGATTATAAATAAATAAATATATATTAAAATAAGTCTATTTAAATATTTGCTTAAAATATTATATATAATTATAAAGTCTTTTATATTAATAATATTTATAATTAGTTAATATTAATATAAATATATATTTATTCTAATCTTACAGCCGGTATTAATCTATTTATATAAATTATTATAATAGTTAAATTTCTTAGCTGTTTAAACAGTAAAATATGTTTTTAATAAAAATAATCAGATAATAAATAAAATATTTAGTAAAAATATTAATATAAAAACAGTAATTATTATAATAATAACTACTAAAAAAAATAATATTTTAATAATATATATTAGAGTTACTTTAATAATATCTATTAAAACTAAAATAACTATTAAAACTGCTAAGAAAACTAATATAAAAATAACTATAATAATTATAATAATTATTTTTTTAGAAACTTTTATATATTCTAGTATAGTCGCAACTAGTATAATAATAATTTTAATTCTAAAAAGTCTTGGCTTACTAATATAAATATAAATATTAATAATTAAAATAATAATAAATATTTTTTTTTAAAATAAATAAAATATATAAAAATAAAATAATTTATAAATACAGCCGCAGCAGCAGTTTTTATATTCTAAATAACTATTTTTAATAAACTATTTTTAAACTAAAATAAAAACTAAAAATATTAATATAAAAGATAATAAATAATAATAATTTTAAAATTATAAAAATAAATCACAACAGGCATATCAGGTTTTTATTTAAAATAATATTTAATTTTAGTCTTAGTTTTAGTTATATTTAGTTTTAATAAATTTTATTATATCTAATAAGTTCGATAATATATACTAAAATTATAATAAAAAATATAACTATTATAAAGACTAGATTAATATTTATTATAATAATTATTATAAAATAAATACAACAAGTAGTACTATAATTATAAGAATAAAAATAATTATATATATTTTATTTTTCTATTCTATAATAATAAATCTGATATATTTATAGTAATTTATAACTATTATTATACTATTTTTTTATTTTATAATAAGCTATATCAGTATATTCTATATATAATAGTAAAAAATATAAAAATAGAGAATTTTTTAAGATCTTAATACTAACAGTATTAAATATACTACAATTAGTAAAGTCTAAAACCAAGACTATAATATAAGACTTTAATATACTATAAAATTAAAAAAATCTATTACTAAAAATATAAAAATATTAATATAGTAAAATCTAAAAGTATATTATTAAATTTGTTTAATAATAAAAATATACTACCGATATTTCTAAATATTATATTATCTATAAAAAAATATTATATTAAAATATATTAAATCTTTTAATAATATATTTATTTTTATAAGATATAAAAAGAATATTAATATTAATATATTCTATATATAATAAGCTGCTATTATAATAATAAGTTTTAATAAAAAAACCAACCCCTAAATAATATATCTAAATATAAAATATAGTTTAACTTTAATTAATAAAGTTTTTATCTTAAATATTAAAAATATTAAGTTTTGTTTTATTAGTAGAAATATTTATATTATAAATATTAGCTTTAAGCACGCTGTAAATAAATATATTATTTTTTAGATATAATTTTTAAGAATAATAATAAAATAAAAAAATATTAGCTTTTTAATTAAATTATTTAATATTAAGTATTAATATAGCTGTATTATTATAAAAATATTTATTATAAATAATCCCAAGTTTAAAATAAATATATTTATAAATATTAATATAATTAGCTATAAAAGAAATTCTGCTTAACTATTATTATTAAAAAATATATTTAAAAGACTATAAAAATATACTAATTAATATTTAGATATAAACTAAAAAATATATTAATATACTAGTTTATTTAACAAACTATATTATAATATTAGTATATAGTATAGTATATATATCCGTCTGTATAAAAATAGAACTATTAAAAGATATAAACTATATATCTAAATTTTTATTATAAATAAATCTTGCAGTTTATATACTTAATTAATTTAAATTTTATTTTTATACAGGCTATAAATCGAACTTTATATAATATAATAGTAGCCAGATATATTAGATTAAAAGCAGTTTTAAATAATAAATATATTATTATATATTAAATAAAAATTTATATAATAGAGCTGGCTTACTGTTCGGATAAATATAATTTAAAATAATTATTATATTATATAAATAAGTTAAAATATGCTAATCTAATTAGTATTAATAAATACTAAAAATAATATTTTATCTACTTCTTATTAAAAAATATATACTAAATATATATTAAAAAGTGATTAGCCTATACTACCGACTTTAGAAATAATTATAATAAAAAGATCTTACTTATAAAAAGACTAATTCTTTTTCGGTAAAAAAAAAGAAGATAAAATATTTGAAAATATTATTAGTATTAAGATAGTAGATATAAAAATAATAAAACTAGTAATAAAAAGACTATAAAATATTTAAATAAAAAACTAAAAACAACTAAAGACTATAAATCCTTATATTTAGTATTAAAAAATACTATTATATTATCGACAGGCCAGATTATATATCATAAAGATTCTAAAACTATTTATTATCTTATAGAAATAATTAGTAAGTATAATATATAAGCTAAACTAGATAAATCTAATATTAAAATAATAAATATATTTAAAAATTAATAGCTAAAAATACTAATAAAAAAATATTAAAATATCTAAGCTATATATATAGCGCGTTAATAAGCAGAATTAGAAAATAATTAATAGAATATTTAATTTTTTATATACTTAAAATAAAATATTTTTATTAAAAACTATACTCTAATAATATACTCTGTTTTTATAGTCTGAAGAATAGTAATCGGTCTAATTATAAATATAAAAATAATAAAAAAATATATAGTAGTAGATCTGCAAAAAATAAATAAAAAAATTATATTAGATTTTTATTTAGTTTTATTATAAAATAATATTATTTAGTTAATAACCGACTATACTTATATTATAATAATTAATATTTATAAATATTTTTATTATTAGTTTATTAAATATATATATTATAATTATTTTATAGTTATAATATATTAAAACTAGAAAGTATTTTATATTATAATTATAAGATTTATTAATTTAGTTTTATATATTTAAAAACAGATAGATCTTAATCTTACAAAATTTCAAATATTTTATAGAGTATATATTAATAATCTAATAATTATATTAGTCGGTTTTAATATATATATTAAATATCTATATTAAGTATTCGAATATTTTAAAATAATAAATATTAAGCTTAAATCTATTAAGATTTTTATAACTTTTTTATTTATATAGCTATTAGACTAATAAATTAATAGTTTTAGTCTGTCTATTCAAAAAAAAACTAATAATAATATAATTTCTTTTATTTTTTAATATATTATTAGTATTAAAGTACTATCTTAGTATTATAAGTTATTTATAATATTAAATACTGTAGTATACTACCTGTATACAGCTATTTTAAAATAAAAAAATAATATTTTTTAAAAACTTATTAAGCTAGAAAAACTACAGCCGAAAGATATATTTTAATAATATTATATAAATACTAATATTTAATAAGCTTACTGTATTTAACAACCTGTAGATAAAATTTAATAAAAATATAAATAAAATATTAGTATATATGCGATTTAAATATTAATTATATATTAATTTAAATATCTTATATAAGAAATATAATACTATTTTATATTATATTAAATAAAATAAATTATATAAACTGTCGAAATTATTTTTATATACTTAAATATAACTAGTTCTATTTTTTAATAGATTTCTTATAGTTTATAAATATAATTATTAGCTAATAAAACTTAAGATATTCTATTTTATTTAAATAATCTAAAAAATAAAATACTATTTTAAAGCTATATATATACTAATAATAATATATATAAACTATATAAATACTATAAGACTTACCTAAAAAATAATGTTTAATATAATAGTTTTAAAGTATTTAAATTTTTGTTTTACTTATATATTCTAGTTTATATAAGAATATTGCTTATAAATATATTATAAATTAGAAAAAATAAATAGTCTTATAAATATACTATTTTATTTTTTAGTTAAAAATATATTATATATATTTTTTAACCTCGACGATCTTCTCGAAGCAGAATTAGTAATTATATAAAAAAATATTATATAATTCTATCTAATAGTTATATAAAAAAATATTATATTATTTTGTTTAAATATTAACCAACTGATATATTATTATAAAATAATAAAATATAGTATCTTATTAATTTTATTATCAGATATTCTTAAAGTATATATTTATACGGTTTATTTTAAAGATATTAGAATATTTTATATTATTTAGATACTATAAAATAATCCTAAAATAATTCTTTTATATATATTTAAGAACAGTTTATTTTATATATTTAAAAATATAACAGACTCTATAAATAAAATATATTAAAAATCTTAGTTATATATATTTTATTATTTTATAGAAAAGCTTTTCTGTATAATATATAATAATTATAAATACTAAAAAACCGATAAATATCTTACTGTATTAAAGAATCTTATATTATATTAAAATTATATTATACTTAATAAATATATATATTACTATTCTAAATATTTATATAACTGTATATAAAAATATAAATCTTTTAATATTTTTTAACTAATTATTTTACCAGCTATTTTATTTTATATAATTATAATTAATTTTATTATTAGTCTACCGGCTGTTAGATATCTACTAGTATATAAATTTAAAAATATTATAAATATAAATATTCTAAATAAATATAATTACTTTATAATTTTTGTCGACAAGTTTATAAAATAAATAAATCTAATATTTAAATATATATAATAGCCTATATTTCTTTAGAAATACTAGCTAGTATTATATTTTTAAGAATATAATTAGAATTTATTTTATATTTTTATATCTAACTATAACACCCGATTTTTAAGCAATCTTTAGGCCGGAATATTTAAAAAACTAAATATAAAATAATATTATTTTATTATATATTATTTATAGACAGACAGACAGACAGAAAGAATAAATTAAATAATTAAAATTATATTTTAATATATATATATACAAGATTATTAAACTTACTAAATATAATTTTTATTTTAAATTATTAGTTAGATTAATAGTTTTATTAATTTAATTATAAAAACAAGGCTGTATAAATTTATATATAGAATATTTTTAAATAATTTATAAATATAGACTAGATATTTACTTATAAAATAATATTTTAAGCTATATTTAAATACTAAAAAATATATAAATTTGTAATTATATAAATAAAGTATATTTATAATAAGACTTATTAGTTTATAAAATTTAATATTAGAAATAAAGTATATTTTAAATTTTATAAAGACTATAGCCTTCTAATTAGTAAGATAAAAATTATTAAAAATAAATTTAATTATTAATATACTAGTTTATTTTATATTCTAGAATAGATTAAAAGATTTATTTATTATTTTAATATTTTATTAAATTAGTAGATATATTTAGTAATTTTAATAATACAGCTGGAACCGGTGTTTAAAACCGAAAGTTTATATAACTAATAGTATATTTAGCTATTTATAATATAAGAAAATAGAAATATAAAAAATAAATATAAGTTTAAATATATTTTTATAAACAGACTAGTATACAGTTAACTAAAAAAAATAATTCTAAAATAATTAAATATTTTATTTAATTTGTAGAATACAGTTCTAAAAAAATAAATAAATAAATAAAAGAAATATTAATACAGCAGATTTGATTAAAAAATTTAAAATAAGCTATATCTAATTCTTATTTATTTAATTATACTATATCTAATATTCTAACTATTTTTTTTATTTAATATTCTAATTATCTTCTTCTATTTATTAAATTATATTAATTATTTAATATTTTCTTTTTCTCTATTTTCTTTTTTTTTATTTTTTTTTATTATATTCTTATCTTCTATAATATATATTTTTATTATTTTTATTAAGATATCTTCGAATATATTTTTATTTTTTTTATTTTAATATACTTTTATTATTTACTATACCAGACTTCTTATTTATTTTTAAGACTGTTGTATTTTTTAATATTATATTTCCGGTACTATAAAAGTAATATACTATAGTAAATAAAAAAAATATTTACTTCAGAATTTAAAAATTTGGTAATAAAAATCTAGTTATATTTATTTTTAAAAAAATAAAAAATAATAAAATAAAATAAATAGAATATAATTAAGCTGCTTAGACCCAAAGACTTTTAATAATAAAATATTAAAATCTAATTTTTAAAAAATAGTTATTTTATAATATATATCTATCTAATTAGCCTATTTATATAATATATAAATTTTTACTAGCAGCCGAATAAACTAAGTATAATATAGATTTTATTTATAAAAACCTACTTTAAGCAGAAAGAATATCAATAAATAAAATTATAATAATTTATATTTATAAACTTTAATAATATTTAATTATATATAGAAAATATATTCTTTACAGCAAGACCGGCTGTCTTTAATAGTTATAATTTTTAATAAAATAGTAGGATATAAAGACTAATAGTTTTTTTTAAAAATAGTATATAAATCGGATATTATATTATAAAACCTGAGAATATCCGGAATATTTTAAATAAAATATAAATATATATAATTATAACAGGCTATAATACTATAAACTATCATAAATAAGAAAAACTAAATTAAATAAATTAAAATAAAATAAACATCTTGCACTTTTATAATAATAATCTTATTATAATTTATATTTATAATAAAAATAACAAGAAAATAGTTCTTCTGACTTTTTTAAATTAAATCTTATTTAAGCTGTTGGTTAGTATACTAAATAATAATATATATAAAAACAAAAATAATTACCTATATAGTATCTAACTAAATATAAATTCTAATAGTAAAAAGAAAAATTCTACTTAATCTATTTCTAAACTATTTATTAACTATATATTATATTTCTCTAATATAAATATAAGTTAAGCTAAGATAGTTAAGTCTATAAATACTATTAATATAAATAAGCTTAAAATACTAAATAAACCTAAGATATTAAAGACTATAGATATTAATATAACTAAAATATTACTATCCGACTAGATACAAAAAATAGTTAAAAATAAAATTTAGTAGCTTTTTAAAATAATTATATAAAAGCTTTATATATTTAGCTGTAATAATCTTAGCCTAAATAATATATTTTATAAAACTAGTATTAAACTCGGACTACTTAAGACAGATATATTTAAAATAAATATATCTAAAATAAATATACCTAAAAATATACTTAAAACTGTTAAAGCGAAAGCTATACTTTGTATTATATCTAAAAAAATACAAATATTTTTAACTATAAATAAACATATAAAATTGCTCCAGTAAAAAGCCGATAAAACTATATTCTAGAAAAATATTATATACTAGAATCTAGATAATAAGATATAAAATAAAATTAATAAATTTTAAAATTTAGATAATTCTATAACAAAAAGGTATATTATATTAATACTTAAACTATAAAATAATTAAAATTAAGACTATTTCTACCGCTATATTAATTAAAAGCAGTTTAATATAAAAATTATTAATTAAATTTTTAACGCGGACTAGAAAAATAAGAAATAATAAGATATTATTTTTTTAAATAACTAATATTCTTTTACTTTAAATCTAACCGCGGTAATTATAATATTAGATTAAATAGATAAAATAGCTATAAGCTGCTAAACAGTATTTTAAAAGTTTATTTTCTTTATTAACTTTTTTAAAAATACTATTAAAGATATTATAAATAAGAAAAAAAAGAAGACCGGTATTAAGAAAAAATAATATACTATATTATTTTTTAAAAAATATAAGATATTAATAGTACTAAACAAAAATAATACAAATAACAGTAATAATAATAATATCTTATATTATTTTAATAAAAAATATAAAAAAGTAATAAGAATATTACTAGTATAAGAAGATTATTTTATTAATTTTATTTTAATATTTTACTTTTTTTATTTTATTTTTTTTTATTTGTTTCTTTTGTCTTCTGACTATATTTATATTTAATACTTTATACTTTATACCGCAGAAATAATAATAACTTTATACTGTTATATTATCTTAATATTTTTTTGTCTTAGGGCTTTTAGCCCAGCGTACCAACAATATATTATATATTTTAAAAATATTAATCTTTTATTAACTATATTAAAAATATAGTTTATATATTAAAAACATATAAGATAAATTAATATTACCGGTTATTGTTAAAAAATAATTTTTAACTAGTATATTATACTTGGTAAGTATAAAAAAGATATATATATATTTATTTTAAAAATTAAATACTTAAAGACTCTTATATTAGATTTAAATCTAATAATATTTAAATTTTACTTATTTATAAGCTACTATAGATTATAGATAAATAGATAGATATTAAAATAAGTATATTGAGATATTTATTCAGAATATTATACATAATTATTAAAAGACTTAATATTTTCTTTTTTCATAAATGTTTTGTAAAAAGACTTTAAAAAAATATTAAAATATCCGGTTCTGCAGGTACCAAGACAATCAATCTGTTCTAAAAATATTTATACTATTTATATAAATTTTATATATATTTTCTAAATCTAAACTACTATATTTTTACAAAATATTTTTTTATTTTATTAACTATAGTTAAAATACTAATTAATAACTTTGTATTTTTTATATCAGAAATCCGTTTTTTATTTATATTTTTTTCTGTATTTTTTAACTATTTTTAGATTAACAATATCCACAGAAAGTCTATTATTCTGTATTTAACAAGTATTTATTTTAATTTATTTGGACAGTAATATATGATTTAAGAAATCCTTTTTATTTTTCACTAGATTTTTCTATATATTTCTTTTTATATTTTTACTACTTAACTTATTTATATTTTTTAATCTAGTAATACCTATACTAATTTTTATAAAAATAGACTTTTAAGATACTAATACAGAAGATGATAATATAGTTAATACTGAGTTATTAAAATCAAAACCTTGTAAAATATAAGAAAAGAGTTTAATAAAAAATAAATATAATAATATAATTTAATTATAGCTTACAAATATTATAGCAGAGTTAAGAAATATAAACTAAATTTTTTAAATATAAAATAAAAATATAACTAATATTATCAAAAAAATTCATAAAATATAAAAAATAAGACTAATATAAAAATAGGAAAAATAAAAATAATTAATATAGTATATTTAAGCTTCAAAATCTAATAATATTAGTTATTTATTTTGTAATATAAAAATAGACTAGTAATTCAAATAATAAAAATATATTATATATTTTAAGAATATTAATCTTTTTATTAACTATATTAAAATATAATTTATATATATTAAAAACTTATAGTATAAATAAGTATTATTAATTATGTTTAAAAAGCAGCTTTTAATTAGTATTTTATATTTAGTAAGTATAAAAAAGATATATATATAAATATTTTCAAAAAACAGAATATTTAAAACTTTTAACAGGTATTTCTTTTAAAATAAATAAAATATATAGAAATAGAATAGTCTAGAGATATAATTATAGTAGTAGTTTTTTTATTTTAAACAGCTACTTCTAATTAAATATTTTTAAACTAAAATAAAAACTAAAGATATTACTATGAAAGGTAATAAATAGTCTTAGAATTATATAAATAAATTATAATAAATATATTAGATTTTTATTTAAAATAATTGATCTTGCCTATAGTTATATACCGCCTTAATAAATTCTATTATATCTAATAGATTTAATAATATATATTTTAATTATAATAAAAAATATAACTATTATGAAAATTAGCCTGATATTTAATATAGTAATTATTATAATAATAAATATGAAGATGAGTACTATAATTATAAATATAAAAATAATTATATATATTTTATTTTCTATTTTATAATAATAAATCTAACAAATTTATAGTAATTTATAACTGCTGTTATATTACTTTTATATTTGATAATAAATTATATTAGTATATTTTATATATAATAATCAGAAATATAAAAATGAAGAATCTTTTCAAGATCTTAATACTAAATTAATATAATATATAAAGAAATCTTATATTTAGGATTTTAGTATAAAATATGACATACAAGCTATAATAAAACTTTTGTTTCATAATAAAAAATATAAAGATATATAATTTAAATATATTATAAAGTTAGAAGATCTATATTTAAAAATATAAAATATACTATTGAAGTCTTGCGATATTATATTATTTATCCAAAATTATGAATATTAATATAATTTATATATAGCAAGTAGTAACTATAATGATAGGTTCTAATGAAAAAACTAATTTTTAATTGATATATTGAAATATAAATACAGCTTGACTTTTATTAATAAAATATTTATTTTAAATATTTTAAATATTAAGTTTTATTTTGTCAGTGGAAATAATCAAATAATATATATTAGATCTAAATATATTATTACTAAGTATATTATTTTTTAGATATACTTTCTAAAAATAATAGCTAAAGAAAAATATTAGTTTTTTAGTTAAGCTATTTAATATTAAATATTGATATAATTATATTCTTATAAAAATCTTTACTATTAATAATTCTAAGTTTAAAATAAATATATTTATAAATACTAATATAATCGGCTATAAAAATATTTTACTTTATTATTATTATAAGAATATATATTTAGAAGATTATAAAAATATATTAATTAATATTAAAGTATAAGTTAAAAGATAAATAATATACTAATTCTGTTTAGTCAAATATATAATAATACTAGTATATAATAATATATATATATGTATATATTTATTAAGATAAAATTATTATAAAACATAAACTATATATTTAAATTTCTACTATAAAAAACCTTATACTTTATATATATTTAATTTATTTAAATCCTTTTATGTAAACTATAAATTAAATATTATATAATATTATAACAGCTAGACACGCTAGATTAAATATAAATTTAGATAATAAATATATTATAATATATTAAGTAACGAATTATACAGCAGAATTAGTATATTATTTAAATAATAATAATTTAAAATATTTATTATACTATAAAAACAATAAAATATACTAATCTAATCAGTCTAAATAAGTACTAATATTATTATTTTATTTATAGTTTATTTGAAAATATATTTTATATATATATTAAAAACTAATTAGTATATACTATCGATCTTATAAATGGTTACAATAAGAAGATTCTAATTATAAAAAGATTAATTCTTTTTAAATAAAAGAAAAAAAGATAAAGTTTTTAAAAATATTATTAGTATTAAAACAGCAGATATAAAAACAGTAAAACTAGTAATAAAAAACTATA
The DNA here is from genome assembly GCF_003184695.1 of Aspergillus brunneoviolaceus CBS 621.78. Taxonomy (NCBI): domain Eukaryota; kingdom Fungi; phylum Ascomycota; class Eurotiomycetes; order Eurotiales; family Aspergillaceae; genus Aspergillus; species Aspergillus brunneoviolaceus. The sequence continues at coordinate 202,204 of NW_020290758.1, read as the reverse complement.
AAATATTTAAATAAAAAATTAAAAATAATTAAAAATTATAAATTATTATATTTAGTATTAGAGTATATTATTATACTTTTTATAAACCAGATGATTTATAATAAAGACTCTAAAATTATTTATTATTTAATAAAAATAATTAATAAGTATAATATATAGACTAAGCCAGATGAATCTAATATTAAAATAACTAGTATATTGAAAATTAATAATTTAGAAAATTTAAAAAAAAATAATATAAAGCTGTTTAAGCTATATATATGTTATATTAATAAATAAAATCAGAAGATTATTAATAAAGTATTTAATTTTTTATAGACTTAAAAAATATATTTTTTATTAAAAGTTATATTTTTATTATATATCTAATCCTTATAATTTAAAAAATAATAGTTGATTTTTTTACTAGTATAAAAATAGTAAAAAGATATATAGTAATTAATTATAATATAAATTTACTTATATTTAAAACTTATGATTTATATTTACTATTTAACTAAAAATATTGATAAGAATATCTCTAATCGAGCTGAATTCTACTATATTTATATAATATTATCTTACAGATATTTATAGAAAAGATAAATATATAAACTATTATTCAAACTATAATAAAAAATAAATATTTCTTTCAAAATATATCTATTTAAAACTACTAGAATTCCCAATATAAATTATTTTAATGTATATGAACTTTTATAAAGATTCTTATAAAAAAAGAACTGCCAAAAAAATAAATATAAAAAATAAATAAATATTAACTAATCTAATAAATATTAGACATAGAATATTTTTTATTTCGGTTAGTTACTACTAGCTAATAAACTATAAAATAATATATCTAAAAATAAAAATAAGTCTGAGTAGTTTTAAAACTAATAAATAACAAACTAGTAAGTAAACTAAACATACTTTTATTATTATAATAATAATAATAGAAAAAGCTCGAGTTGTTATTAATATAGTAAAAAAATATAATATTCTTTTAAATTCTGTAAAATCTAAAAAATAGTCTTAGTATGTATTTAAATAATAAGAATAAAAACTATTTTAATAGAACTAATAATAATAGAGATAATTATAATAATTATAATAATAAAGAAGAATACTATAGTATAAATAATAATAGAAATAATTATAATGATAATAAAAATAATAATAATAATAATAATATATATATTATGTTTATTAATATTAATAAAGTCATTACTATAAATAATTTATATTATATAATATTTTAATTTAGAAACTAACTATATAAACATATCTCTTATATAATTAAAAATAAAATAAAAAAATTCTTATTTTTATAATATTTATTAAAGTTAATCAGACTAAAATAATAATATTAGATTAGTATATTAATAAAACTACTATATACTATCTTAGAATATAATATATAACAACTATTATAATTAGATTTAATATTATAAACAAATTTAAAAAAATAAAATATAATAAAATAATTATTTATAAAAAGTTCGCAAATAAAATTAAGAATATTATTTATAACAAACTTAGTAGAAATATTTATATAATTAGTAAAGAATAAAAATATTTCATAATAATATATATAGAAATTGATATATACTTTTTTATTATATTTCTAATAAATTCTAGAATAAAAATTGGAATCAATATTTAAATAATAATAGAACTATAAAATCTTTATTTACTTATATTATCATTTATTTACTAGTTATGAAAAAGAATTTAAACCAGATCTTTTAATTAATATAAATATAAATAACTGAAAGAATATAATACCATACTATAATAAATAGATTATATATATAAAAAATTGTAATAATTTTTACTATTTATATATAATTATAGTTAAAATATCATTATAAATGTATTCTAATCTATATATATAAATAAAGAGTTATTTCTATATATATATTAATAATTTTGTTAATTAAAATTGAGACCAAATTGATTATAAATTATAATTATATCTTTAAACCGTCCAATAAATTAGAACTATTAATATATATATATATATATATTTAATTAACTTAAACTTCTTTTTTATTGAAATAATAAATAAATTTTTTAAAAATATTATTAATAAATATTACATTTATATAAATATCATTATAAGTAATAATATCACTAAGATAGGTATATTATTCTCTTATAAAAATAGTTCAAAAAGTAGTTTAAAGATTTAAGATATTAAAATATATATAGCCTAAATTATAATTAGTATTATTATCTAAATATTCTGTTTTAAAATTAGACTTACTTACTTAATTCCTTGCAGGCTTTAAATATAGCTCTTTAGCTTACTTACTTTATTCCTCACATACTTTAACTATAGTTCTTTAATTTATTTGCTTAATTTCTTATATACTTTAACTATAGTTCTTTAGCTTACTTATTTAACTTTTTATATACTTTAACTATAATGTTTTAGTTTATTTACTTAATTTCTTGCATGCTTTAACTGTGGTTTTTTATTAAAATAAATAAAATTATAAATATCGGCGCGGTTTTATATTCTTATATAGTTTATTATTATATATTTTATTAAAATTTTATATATTTTATGAATATTTTAAATATCTAGAAAAACTTAATATTCATTTATTAATATATTCTATTATTAATTATATTTTATAATACCGGACCAGCCGGTTAGTTTTAATTATAATTAAATAATAGAAAATTATACAGCTGCTAATCTTATCTATAGATATTTTATTTTTATACTAAATATATTAATACTATTTTTTTACTTAATTTTAGTTTAGTATTATATTATATCTTCTATTATTTAGTTTTTTTAAAAATATTTCTTAATTTTATTTAATTCTAATATTTTAAAGTTTCTTATCGGGCGGTTATATAATATACAAAAAATTATTCTAAAGTAAAACTACTAGTCTAATATATAGTTATATTTATTAAATAAGTCTATGAAATTATTAGCTATTTATATAACTAATTTACTTTTATAAATTAGATAAATCTATAGAATATAATTATAATACTATACTAAATAGTATTAATAATCTACTTTAATTCTTTTTAAAAACCGGATTTAAATAGTCTTATCAGCCTCTTTAAAAAGAAAAAAATCAGAATAATAAGGTTTTATAATAAATTTTATAATTTTATTTATTTTTAGTTACATTTATACTATTAGATTCCTGCCGGCAGCTTTCAATAATAATATTTCTTAAATATAAATATAAGAAAATAATAATCTATTTTTTAATAAAAAGTAATATTCGGAGACTATTTAGGGGTAGATTTAAAATATTTTAATAAAAATAAATAACATTATAATAATAATATAAATTTAAATAATACAATATTTATATCTTTAAAAATTGATTTATATATTTTATTTTTAGATAATATACAAATACTAATTTATCTTATTTAATACTAGCTGTTTTTTTTTAAAAAATATATATTAATCATAAACTATTAGTATATTATCCTAGTTAATAATATTTTTCTTAGCTGGTTTTTACTATTTTAATTCTAAAGAAAAACTAGAAAAAAATAACAGAAGCTAATACAGAACAATTTAATAAAACTAATATTTTATATATTAATTAATTCTAAAAAAATATAATATAAAAACTATTTTTTTTAATAATTATTATTTTCAATTTATATATAATTAACTAGTTTATCTACAGCTAGCTGTACCTGTAAAAAATATTGATTATGAAATAATTTAATTTTTAGTATTATATTATTTAATATAATTAATACTATTTTTTAAATATATTTAATATTACTACATTATCTTTATATACTATTTATTTTATATATAAAACTATAATTTATATTAATATTAGATTTATAATATTTTATATATTTATTAATATTATTTTTATTACAGAAATTATTCAGCTATCTACTAAACCCGTCTAAAATAAATAAGTAAATTAAAATAATATATTATAATAAAATCTCTTTTTTCTCTAAACCAGATAATAATACAATTATTATTAATATATTATAATATCTAATTAATACTAAATCAAATATAAACAAATCTAAATTAATATTATTAAATATATTATTAATTATATTTTAATAACTATATAAATTCCAATTAATACGTTCAGCTAAAATATATTAATATGAAAAACCTATACTATAATCTTTAGATTTAATTATTTTACTAATTATTAAATTATTTCTAAATTTATTATATAGTATTATATCTTATATATTTATTAGTATTTATACTTATCGCTTTTATTTTATCTAGCAGAAAATATATATACAGCTGTTTAAAGAAACTATTATAATATATATAGTATTTAATATAGTAATCTTTTTATAATCATTTTTACTAGTAGTTTTATTATTAATTTTATTTATTAATATATACAAAATTCTACTATTTATTAAAACTTTAATTAACTAGTTTATTATACTAATATTCATATTTCTATTATTAATTATAATAAAGCTGATAATTATACTAATTTCTTTAAAAATATTTATAAATTTATTAACTTAAATCTACTATTTAAAAAATCTACTGCGGAAGCTATTTATTAAAATATTTATAATTATTAATTAATATACTAGCAGTAGTAAGAAGTTTAGTTTATAATATTTTCAAAATATTATTAATTTTTATAATATTATTACTGTCGGTCCTTTAATTATTAGAAGTTAAAAAATTAAATATAAATATAGTAAAGTTTTAAAAATAATATTAAAAATATTTATAATTAAAATATACTAAAACAGCTATGGCTAGAAATAAAATACTTAAATATAGTAATTAACTTACCGAAAATCATATTGAATTCTAATAATAATATTTTTTTATTTTCTAATTTAGTTAAAACTATATTTCTCAGATTATTTTTTTTAGTAATTTATTTTTATGAAAATATTTGTATATTTTCAATTTTTAATATAATATATATTCTGAGGAGAGCGTAAAGAAAGATAGGTTCCAGCTATCTAAATATCTATTTTAACTGCTAGTTAAGATGGTTAGCGGCTTAGTTAATAAAAGATTAGATATTTTATATATTTTTTTAGCTCGCCGCAGGGCCCAAATATTTTAAAGGTATTTAACTTATATAGAATTATTATAATAAAAAAGGCAGGCTACTTTTTTGGTATTAAAATAATAGAATAATTATATAAAAAAAAATTAATAAATACCATGGATAGAATAGTCGCGGAAAATATAATTAATTTATTTTATAATAATATTACTAAATATATAAGAATAATATAAATAATATTTGAATTATCTGTTTAAGTAAGTATTTAAGTAATATAAAGTCTATTATAAAAAACAGTTTAATACAACTATTTATAAAATTTCTTTTATATTAATATACTAAAAGTCTATCTTACTATTTTAATATATATTTTTTATATAAAATAATCTAATATTAATTTATCATATTAATTGTAAAACTCTAAATATATAGACAAGATTAACTATATTATTAAAATTTATATAAATAATTATTTTTTATTCATAAATAAACTAGGCTTTAAAGCAAATTCACGCAGAAAGATAGTCTTATAAAATATTTTATAAAATATAATATATTTAATTAGTATAAATAAAATTATTAAAACTATTTATTAATATATAAACTATAATATTAAAATTTTTATATATATAATAATATAAGCTTTTATAAATTTTATATTATTATCATTTATATATAAAATATTAATAGAAATTTTAAATTATTCATTAAAGTCTCAGCTGTATATAATATGAAATATAAATTTTTTAAAAAAAATATAAAATATATTTAATAGTATTTCTATTAATCAACTATAAAAAGACTATTTAATATTGAAATTAATATATAATATATTTGATGTTAATATATATTTTTATTACTAGCTAATTTAACTTTTTTAATATTTCTTTATATTAGTCTAAGTTAATATGATTAAAATTTTCATATAATATATTTTAATATTTAAAATCTATAAAAAAACCTTTATATAATAATTAATTATATTATAATTTATAAAGAATTTATCGATATAGGCCTGCTAAATAATAATTATTATTTTGATTTTATAATCTGAGTATGTAGAACTACTTAAAAACTATACTAATTTACTAAAATATTTTAATTATATAATTTTTTACGCTTATATAATATAATTTTAATTTCTGTTATATTAAATATAATAAGAAAAGAATTATTTTTTTATAAATATAAATATAAATATTTTATTATAGTAGTTTATATCTAAGTATATATAATATTTTATTAATTATTTTATTTTGAAAAAGTACTGCTTACTAAAGACTGTATAATATTTTTTTTAAATATTAGATTTTATTAGATAATTTATAAAGATCTGTTAATTAGTATATATATATATATTAGTTTGAAAATTTAATATTAAAATATATTATAATAATGATATATTAAATATATTATAATTATAAAAATATAATAATAATAATTATAGATTTTAAAATAATATTATTTAAAATCAGAATATAATTATTTTGAAAATTAAAATCAGAGTTTTAATAATTTTTATAGATTATTTAATATATTTTAAAATATTATATTTATTTGCTGTTATTAGTCTTTATATTATATATACTAATTTTTAAAAAAATATATAAATATTAAACAGCCGGTCGATAAGATTAAATATATTTTTTATTAACTATTTTATTTTATTTTTATTATTTTTAGCTAATTTAGTTATTAAAAAAAGACTTTAACAGTACTATAAATTTTTAGAATTCAGATTTTATTAATATATAAAAAAGTTATATTATATAATCAAAATATATACTTGAAACCAGATTATTTATATAATATATTTTTATTTAAATAATCTAATATCTAAGACGCCTTAATTTTATAATTTTTATAAAAATAATATTTTATTTTAAACTTAATATCGGTTATTTATATATTCTTTAAATAATAAATAATAATAATTAAAGATTTTAATTAATTTAAACATTAAAATCTATAAATATTATATATTATGAGATCTTAATAGCTATATTAACTATTATTTATTTTAATTTTAAAATATTTTTAATATTATAATTTAATATAATTTTTATGAAATATTAATATTATATAATTTTATATTTATTATTAGTATACATAACAGCTCTGTTTATAAATCTTTTAATAATATGATTATAATATATTTTATAGAATTAGAAAACTTATTATTTTTTTAATATAATTTTAAAATACTTTTTATTTTTATAATTATATTTATTATAAAAATCTTATTAATTATACCAGTTCTTAATTTTATTTTATAAATATTTTTTAAAAGTTATTATTTACATTAAACATATAAAAATATTATATATTAATAATTAATATATTAGTTTTAATATTAAAATATATTTATATTAAATTATATAATTAATTTTATAAATTAATATTATTTATTATCACAAGAATATATATTATAAGAATAAATAATAATATTAAATAATAATAATTTATAATATTAAGATTACTATAATATATTTATAAATATAATAAAATTATTTATTATTTAAAAATTAAAATAATTTTTATTTACAATATTACATTTTATTTTTTTTAGTATATAATAAAAATAAAGATAAATTTTATTTAGAATCTTAAAATTAAATCTCTGCGTTATATAATAGAAATAAAAATAATTCTTAAAAATAACTAATCAAATTTCTTTATTTAAAAAAATATTTTAATATTTAATATTATTGATAATATTTCCGGATAAACTCTTTCTGTTAAAATTTAAAAAATATTTACTTTATTTATAATTTAATATAAGTATGTTTATTTTTTTTTATAAAACTTAAGCAATATTTATAACAGTCGTTCTAGTAATTATATATGTTAAATATTCTAAAAAATGAAAACAAGGTTAAATTTAAACTTAATTATAAACTAATAATTTGATTATATTTAATAAAGCTGTTTATTATTCATATATAATTAACTATATTAATATTAGATTATTATTATTTTTTAGCAGCTTACTCCAGACAGATTTTTAGTTTTTTAATAATAAAAAAAAACTAATAAAGAATATATAAAAATATTTTTAATATTATTATTATAGTTATTACTATATATATATCATTTAAGAAACTTAATATTACCAAAATATATAACGTTTTCGGTTTCTTACTTATAAATATAAAATATATAACTATAACTATTTTTATAATCAATAAAATAACTAATTTATATTTATAATTTAAATTTATGTTTTTAATATATTAAAAATTATTTAGGTTAATTAGAATATAAATTCTATAACTATATATACAGAGGTATTTAATTAATATAATATTTAATTTAATATTAAAATATATATATTATTTTAATATAAATAATAATTTTTTATTAAGAAAATTAAATAATTAATAATATATATTACTGCTTTAATTATTTTTAGTCCAAAATATTCCAGTAGTCCGATATTAATCAATATTATTTTAACTATTAATATAATATATTATTTATATTTTTTTTAATTTTATAAACTCTCGACTATTATTAAGATACTATTTAATAATGTTCTAGTTTATAATATTTTTATATTATTTATCAAATATAATTAGTATATTACTAGTTTTATTTTTAAAAGTTTTTAACAAATAGATGTTTATACGGCCGGTAAATAAATTAATAAAAATTAAATAATACTTTTTATCTTTAATATTTACTAGTTTTAAATATTAAATATTATAATTTTAAATATTTTATAGACCTTATTTTCTAATTATCGATTCTTATAATATCTTTTTTATATTTTTTTAATTTTATAAGTTTTATATTTGAATTCCGGCTTACCAACTACTTTTTTATTAATATTTTTCATTATAATAATTAATCTTAGCTTGTCTGTATAGTCTAAATAATAGTATAAAAAATATAAGTTAATAGTAGTAAGTTAAAGATATTTAAACAGTTTATTATTATTATATATCTTGATAATAGACACTTCGCCGTTTGGTATATATCCGGTGGTGTAACCGGTATTAAGATCTTTTAATAAAATATCAATGGAATTAACGCTCTGGAGAAAGAAAGAATAACAAATAAGAAAAGAGGTTATAATCTAAGAAGAGTATAAAGAGAGATAGATTCCAGCTATCTAAATATCTATCTAAACTACCGGTTAAGACGGTGAGCTGTCCAACCAATAAAAGACCAGATACTTTATATATTTATTAATTAATCTAATTATAGTACTTTTATTAAAAAATATCTGTATATAAAATTATAATATAATTATCTTATAAAAACTTTAGATCTTAATATATATTAATATGATTTCTTAGTTTTAGAAATAAAAAATATATATTAGTTTAACTTATTTTTCTGCAGCTGTTGTACCCGGAAATATGTATTTTTATAAAAAGAAGTTTTAATAGGTTTTTTTATAATAATAAATATACTATATTAATATATATCTATTTAAGCCAAGACGAAGGAAATATACTACTAATATTAATAATATATAATTTTTACAATTTTTTAAATATATTAAACAGTTCTAAAGTAATAGTTTTTAGTAAAATAATAATAATTATAAAAAGGATTTAAGCCGGAAAGACTTAATATTTAATAATTAATAATTTTAATATTTATAGTTCTTTGTAGACAAAACACTGTTTAATATTTAATCTATAATTTAATACTAAATATATAAAATAACTAAAAATTTTAAGTATATAATAACTGTTAAAGATTGCTACTTTAGTAAATATGATTATTCAGTCGATTTAAATTAACAACTAATTTTAGCTAATTAGCTAGTTAATCAGCTAGTTAATTAGCTAGCTAACTAGTTAATGAACCAGCTAGCTAACCGGCTAGCTGATCAGCAAGCTAATTAATTAACTAACTAATCTATTAACTATTTAATCTTAATTTATTATATTATAATAATCTAAATGTCTGCAAGACCTATAGTAGTAGATTTAGACTATAAATATTTTAGAAAATATTAAAAGAATATTAAAAAACTATTATAATAATATTATTAATTTTTATTTTATTTTTTAAGAATACTACAAGTAAGGCTGCTATATAAGAATAATAGATTATTTTTAGAATATTTTAAATTATTTATTTATTAAAATTAAATTTAATATGAAAACGCAGCAGAAGCGCCTATATTTTTAATATAATTAAAAAGAATAAATAATATTAAACTTACTACTATAATTTTTTTTATTTACAGCTAATAATATTTTATACTAATTATAATTATTAATAATTTTATTAATAAACTAATAAACTAAATTATTAAAAATATTAAAATATTTATTTCCTAACTGTAGATTATCTTATACATTAAAATTAATTATAATTTAATATATTATTATTTATAGAAAGCCGTGCAAATATAAAAATAGAAAATTACTATTTTTACATAAATTTATTAATATATTTTTGAAATCTAAGTATTAGAGTATCGGCACGCAGTCTAAATAATAAAAAAATAGATTATTTATCTTTATTATAAAGTTTACTAAAACTAAATAAAAAAGTTTAGTAATGATCTATATAAAATTCAAAATTTAATAAAATAAAATAAAAACTATTTTCTATATCTAGTATATATACCTTTTTAAAAAAATAATACTATTTATTATTTTTTTGAAAACGAAAACTAAAATATTATTTATTCATTTTTTTTATTAATTTTTTATAAATCTTATTATTATCGCCGGTTATATCTATCTATCCGAGAAAAATAAAATAGTTTTTTATTATTATTATTAAAAAATAAAAACTATATATCAGCTAGTATTTAATAAAATCTTTATATTTAATAATATTTTTAATTAAATATTATAAATAATTACAGTTGTTAAAATCACCCGACTAGCTATTTTCCTAATAAAATTATTTAACTATTATATAAAATTATTTAATTATTATATAAAATAAAAATATTATTTTCAATATTTTTAAGAGTCGATTATTATTATCTTTTATAAATCTTATAAAAAAACTATGAAATATTTAAAATATATTTACTAATTATTCTATTTAATACTTTGAATAAAATTCTAAAAAAAATAATTACTATCCATTTAAATTATTTAATAAAAGGTTATTTATTATTCTTAAAAAACTATTTCGGTAGCCGCTACGGCCGGAATATTAAAATAATATTTTATATAATAGTTAAATTATTACTATAATTTAAAAAATTATATTAATTCTATATCTAGATATTTATAATATTTTTCATAATATTAGCTATCTAAAGCTGCTATATAATCTTTATAAATATTATATTTTAAAAATAATTATCTACTAGATTAATTCTTTTAAATAATATACTATTTTGATAATACTCGAGTATATCCGCTTTCAGAAATAGATTAATATAAAAGTTTTTTAAAGCTTATTTTTATTTTTAATTCTTTATATTCTTTATACTAAAGTTGTTATAATAAGTAGATTTATAAAGAATATTAACTATATTAATAATACTACTACTATTAAAGTAAAAAATAAAAGAAATCTATAATATATTATAATAGAAATTTGATAAATTTATAAAATATAGTTTATTATATATACTTTAGTATTTATGTTCTTGAAATTTTATTCTATTTCTCATTATTATTTTAAATAATTATAAATAATTAAAAAAGCCTCCGAACCTGTTACCGAACTAATTACTTTAAATCTAAAAATAGTAAGTATACTAATATAAATTTTATTAAAACCGGTTTTAAGAAAAAATAGTCTTTAGATTTACTAATTAAGCTTATAGTTAAATACTAACTAACTAAACCTTTTTAAAGTCCGAAATATTTGCTATACTAGATTTTAAATAAGGAAGACTTATAAAAAATATTATATTCAATATCTATATTTAATATATAAATCCTGTGTTTTGTAAGCCCTATAAGCTAGTAAAATTTTAAGAAAATCTAATTAAAATCTTATTTTTATTAAAATGATATTTTTATACTATATATATCACTTTTATAATAAAATATATTATATTAATAGAATATATTTTCCAGATCTGCAGCTGTATTAAATAATATAACTAATATATTTATATATTTAATAAAATCTAATATTATATAAATAAAATTTATTTTTAAAAATTTCTATTTAATAAATAAATATCAATATCTTTAGTATAAACCTATAATTCTTTTTTATTTTAAATTACTTTTATTAAATATATTTATCGGTTTCTTGCCGGCTAGTTATCTTTCTATTATAAATTTATTCTATTAACTAATAAATATTTTATTATAATCTAGTTTTTTAATTAATTTTATAGGCTGTAGAAGACGATATAAAATTTAATATGAATATTAAACTAGCGGTAATAAAATAAAAGCTTTTTTTATAACTTTTTTATTATAATATCTTCTAAAAATAGTAATTAGTACTATAAAAGAGTTTTTATAATATACTTTATTTATATAACCATACTTCTAAATATAATAAAAATATATAATAATGAATCTCAATTATTAATTAATATTAATTTAATAAAATAAATTAATATTACTATAGTAGTTTTTAATTTTTTTAATAATCTTTAACATCTTTATAAGAATAAAATATAATTATATAATACTAAAAGCAGAACTAATTAATATTTTTCTTTTTTTTTAAATAATAAAAAATAATTTAATTTTCTAAGATTCTTTCAAAATATACTAATAATTAAAATATTTTTTAATTATTAAGAAATCCGGGACTTATATTAAAACAGTATTTAATAAAAAATTAATTAACTTAAAAAGTAAAAATACTAGCTTAATACTAATATTTTTAAAATTAAAAATGTTATTTTACTCGTATCTATAGATATATTAATAATTAAACATATTAATAAAATAATTAAGTAGATTATAGAATAAAAAAATTAATTCTTCAGATTTACTATTATAAAGTTAAAATAAAACAGAAATAGTTTTAAATTATTTTTACAAACTTAAATTAAAGTAACCAGTAAATAGAGTTAATAAATAAACTAATAATACTTAATGTATAATAACTTTTTCGATAATAAATACTAAAGCTAAAAAAACTAAAAGTTTTTAATAATATAATAAACTAAATTATTTATAGAAAATAGTTCTATTCTAAGTTTATATAAATAAATAAACTTTAATAATTCTCTTAACTTTATTAAATAAATAGATAATCTAGACTATTTCTATAAAAATATTTTAAAAACTATGTATTATATTTTTTTAAACTATTCTTTGTATAGAGTCTTTTAAAGAACTAACAAAAATCTTAGTTTTCTATAAAGACTAATAAAGATATTTACTAAACTATAATAAATAAAATAAATAATTATATTTCTCTAGTAACTAGCTGTCTGTTTTATCTATTATTAATAATACTAATAATAGTACTAGTACTAAAAACAGACTTTAAAATAAGATTTTTTAATAAAATAAATATATTATAAGTTTTAAAGATTTATAGCTTATTTTTAGAAAATATTTTTATAATATCTGCTAATTACTAATATCATACTAATTATTTTTTTATTTAACTTTTTAATTTAGTAACTAATAATATCTACTAGTTTAGAATAATTATTACTAACTACTTATTATCTAGTTAATAGAATTAAAAATCGGTTATTAATATTTTTTATATTAGCCCGAAATAATAACAGCTAGTAATAAAATTTATTAGTAAAAAAATTATAACCTAATAAAAAATATTATATATAATTAATCTAATACAGACTCCCGGGCTTGTTAGTAAAACATGATAAATAAAAATAAACAAAAAAATTAAAAAATTAAAAATACTAGTTAGTGATTTTAGATAATATTATTATAAAAAGTTTTTTTACTATATAAGTTAGTTTATATAAATCAGAAAAGACTAATTAGTAGTATTAAATAATATTATTTATAAAAAGTTATACTGCTACTTATATAATCTTATACAAGGTTATATCTAAATATAATAAAATCAATCAATCAATCTGTTTAAAATTAATATATACTATATATATATTAATTAATAACTAAATAAAATATATAATATAGTCTGTGCTAAAGTTAAGCCGCCGTTTTATATAAATAATAATATTAATTATTTAATATAAGTATAAGTAGTCTAGTAAAAATTGATTAATTATTTCTACTGTCAAAAATAAAAATAAAGTTATTATTTTTAATAATATTATTATTATATATAGTAATAAACAAATAGTTAAATAGCTGAAAAAATTTGTTAGTAAATATAATATGTAAATAAATACTAATAATTGAAATATTAATATAATTAATATATTAAAAAAATAATAAATAAAAATTCTATTTAAAAAAGTTAAAAGAAATATAATTCTTAAGTTATAAGTTTATAAGATTAGTAAAAAAAACTAAATAATTATTAATAAGATTTTTAATGTATTATATAAATAAAAAAAGATTTTTTTATTTATAAATATATACTGATAGTATATCTAATATTTATTATATAATATTATATTTTTAATTCTAATAATCCGAATAAACTTCTAATATCTAAAAACTGTATAATAGTTAATCTTCTAGAAGTAAACTAAAAATCTAAACTAGATCTTTACTTAATATCTTTTTTAAAAAGAAATGTAATTATTAGTTGAATATATATATGTATACTATTATTATATATATAAATTCTTCTATTAGTAGTATATTTATTATCAATATTTTAATTATATAATGATTACTATATACTATAGTTAAAAATAATTCTATATTATAATTATAGACTATATTAATTTTATTTTATATATATAATAACTAATAAACCTTATACTTAAGAAGTTTTATTTATTATATTATATTTATATTAATAATATAATTATTATATTAGAACTCTTTAATAAATATTTTACATATCTAGACTTTCTATTTCAATATTTACAAGAAGATAATATTAAGCTTAAACTAATAAAAATCTTTATAAACTTTAAATATTTTTATAAATAAATTAACAGCTATTTAAATAATTAATTTTTTAAGTATTTTTATAATATTTAAATATTATCTAAGTCTAATTAATTATCTGCAGTACTAATCTTATATTATATTTAATTTATATTTTTATTTTAACTGCTGAAAAGCTTTCTGAGTAATAGAAATAAAACTAGAAAGTATTATTTTTATACTATATTATTTCTTCTAAATAAATACAAAACTAAAACCTTTACTAATTTATAAAGTGAGTTCAAATAATATATATTTTTAGTAAAATATTATACCTAATTATATATTAATCTTAATATTTTTATATAAAATATAATATTATAATATATTATATTGTCGTTGTATATAAAAACATTAATTATCTATTATTTTAAATCATTTATATATTTCATTTTTTTTAATTATATATTAATTATAGCTAAAATAAATTTTTAGTTAACAGAGCTAGAAATTTTATATTTTATATAAGTATTTTATAAGCAGTATTATATAATTCAGACTACTAGTATACTAAATATTGTATATACTAATTATATTGTTATAATTATAATTATTAAATAAGTAAGCTTTAATATAATTATTTTTAAATATCTGAATCTTCAAATAACTAGTATTAAAATATCGTTAACAGTTTTTATTATTTATTTTTTATAAATAAAGTAAAATAAATATTATAATAAATATACTATCTTAATTACTAAATAAAATATACCATATATTTTTTAGTTTAATCTGAATAAACTTTTTGAAATAGATTTTGCTAATATTTATTTTAAGTAGATATCTACTATTATATATATTAGTTTAATAATATAATTATTTAATAAATTTAAAGCATCTATTAAGATACGATATTAAAATAATATTTATATAAGTAGAATACTTTCTATAATTAAATAAATAAACAGTATATTATTATAAATAAAAGGAAATAGCCTGTTATATATACTATAATATATAATTATTAATAATAATAAAATTACTAAAAAGTCTTAGCTTTTTATTTTTTATTTACTTACTTATAAAATATATAAAATAATTTATACTTAATATTTTATTAATAAAATTTACTATTATTATTGGTATAATATTTGTAAATAATTATATTATTATTTATACTATTTTATATTATAGTACTTAATTTTATTATTATTATTCCTTTTCTTACTAAATAATATAACTGATATCTTATTATAGTAAATAAATTTACGAAAAAAGACTAGAATAATCTTTAGTTTATTAGAAAAAAAATAATGAAAGAAATATTGATATAATATTTATAAATAAACAATTAGAGTCTAGTAACAGTTTTTATTTTTAATATACATTTAATCTACCGCCGAACTTTAAAAAATATATTTAAAATACTAGAAGTTAATTAATATTATAGTATAAGATTCTATCTATAACTAAATAATTAATTAGAATGAATAATTTAAATAATTAAGATAATACTTAGATATATATATATATAAAGCCTTAATAGAACTATCTAAATAAACTATTTACTATTTATTATATTTATATTTAACAGTTTTTTAAGTATAATAATACATAAAATACTATATAGATTAATATATGGAATTAAACTATACTTCTTTAGTTAATTATTTATTTACTTTTTATAAATAGAAATATTATGTCTCTTTTAATACTAAAAAGGTGTATAAATATACAGTATTAAAAATAAACTAATATTATAATTAAAAATATAAGATTATCAAATTTAAGAAAAGCTTTTTTATATATTTCTAACTTTATAAGAGTTATATTTCATTTATATTATATATATATATATATATATGTGAAGAAATAAATTTAATTATTAATATATTACACTATTCTAAGTCTTAGAATAAACAAGAAAATAAATATATAAATTAAAATTTTTTATTATCTAAAAAATCCATTTAGTTATTTTAGTTATATAATTAAAACTAATATTAATAATATTAATAAATAAAACTTTTTACTAATACTAACTCTTACAGTTATTTCTGATTTAAAATAAATAAAAAAATAAAAAAATAAATTTAAAATTAAATATATTTTAAAAGAATAAATATAAGCTGTCTCTGTTAGAATAGGACTAAAATAAAAAAAATATTTTATTAATTAAAGACTAAAGTTTTATATATAATAAATAAATATTAAATAATTAGCTTAACACTAATAAACTACTAGAAAAGTTTAAATATTAAGAATAAGATTTTATATAACTAATTTTTTTATTCTATTTAAACTTTTCTTTCGATAAGCAATGTTTATTTGTTTTCTTTTTTATAGTTTTTTATTTTTTATTCTCATCTAATATTCTTAGAACTTTTATATATTTTTCTAGTATTATTTTATTTCATTATTTGTACTTGTTCTTTATCAAGAATCCGAATAATTTATATTAATTATATCTTATTTTATTTTCGGACTAAATATCCGAACGTCTTGATTATATTTATATTTTATATTTTTATACTAAGTCTATATCTGTTTCTATTTATCTATTTATTGGAATATTATCTAACACTATAAATATATAAGAATAGGAGATCCTTTTAGATAAATAATAAACTATTATTAAAAATATTAAGTTCTTTTTATAAAAGAAAGAAAAAGATATAATTTTTTAATTTGAAACTATAATAATTTACTATTTTTATAATAGCTGTTAGTTAAAAAATAAGTTAGAATTTTTATAAATAAAACAAACTTATAATTATAAATCTTTATTTTCAGAATTTAAGTAATAGAATCTGGCTTTTATACAATATATAATTTTATAATATTTAAATATATATTATTATTAAAAAGTTTTTACTGGCTAAATAAACAGTTAAAAACTCGGATAATTTTAATATAACAAATAAAATTTATAATAATAAGATTGTTTTTAGTTATCTAATTATTTTTTATATATATAGTCTATATTTTTTATCTAGTATAAAAACCAGTATGTATATATTATACAGAAAAAAAGATGTATATATAAACTAGTTATAATATTTAAAAATATAAAAAAAACTTAAAATATAAGAATATTATTATTATACTAAGTTAAGCTGTTCTAAAATATTCTTTTATTAACTATAATATTATTAATGTAAATTATTATAAATAATATATATTTATCACTCAGTCCAGCCAGATATAATTATAAGTTAATTATTTATAAATTAATAAGGTTTATATTTTATAAATATAATTAATTTTAGTATATAAACTAAACAGCCGAATATTAATAAATAATCTAAAGATGTTTAATATTTATTTTTTATATATTAAATATATATCTAACTTGTTTAAGTTTAATAAAATAAATAATATTGATATTATTCCAGCTGATATTTTAATATATTTATAAATAATATTATAAGTAGTATAAATAGCTTAACCTTAGATTTTTTAAGATTAAATTAATACTTTTTTTTGATTTAATAATATACTAAATATAAATCTGATTAATATTATTTTTTAATCTAATTTTATAATAAATAGAAATCCGAGTATTATAGTAAATATGAATCTAAATACTATAATAAATAATATTAATATAACTTTTTGGAATATAAATCTAGATATTATAATAAATACAAATATTAATAATAGAAGTAATATAAATTAAGTCGCAATTATATAGGCTTCTAAAAACATATACTAAAATTAGGTATAATAATTTTAATATTTATTTATTTATTCTTATTTCTAATATTATTTTTTTATCTTTTTACTCATTTATATTTATATTTATTTATTTATTTTATTTTATTTAGATCTTATTAATTCGGTTCTTTTTTTATTCTTTTTTATAAGTTTATTTAGCCTATTAACAATGTTAAGATTAGTTATCATATTATTTTACTTATCTTTTTTAAACTTAATATATATCGAGAATAAATATATTTTATAAGAAGAATATTATTTTTTTTTAGATATATATATTATTCTTAATCATTATATTATTCTCTCGGGTGAATATACTGCTCTTGGCTACTGTGTTCGGGCGGAGCCTAAGTCTTAAGCTTCCGCTTTCTCGTAGTTATAAAAAAAGCCTTATATTACAATCATATTCGTACTTACGTACAGAAGACTATAACGATTTGATATATTATTTTCAGACGCAGACTTAAGCTTCTGTTTCTTTATAATAATCATAAAAAATCAAGCTTTGTATTATAGTTACATATATATATACAGAAGATTATAAAGATCTAATACATTATAGAAAATATTATAATATTAATACAGCCGAATAAAATTATATTAAGAATAATTTTATAACAATCTTCAGTATTATTTCTGATAATCTGTTTTTTATCTTTTATACTCTTGCTTCTATATTTATATCTTAAAGAATTACTGTTTTTATATCTCAGAATCTTGATAAAGTATATTGTATTTCTTATAATAATTATAATTTAATATTTTTAAAAATAAACTTTATATATATTTAGAATACTATATAATATTTTTTATATTAAATCTATTAAACTTGCTACAGCTGTTAATAACAACTTATTTACTATGTTAAACTGCTATAATAAATGTTAAAATAAATAATACAGTTTTATATTTTTTAGATCTATTATTATAAAGATCGGATTGAATATTACATTTACTTATACTAAAATCTATATATATACTGGTTATATAATACCTATTAATAATATTTCAATAAAATATATTATTTTATTTACTCAGACTTAGCTATATAATACTTTTTATATACTTGAAATTAGAAAAATTAGTTTTATATATTAAATTATTCAATATACTAAGCTTAATATTTATTTTTTTAAATATAAAAATTATAATAAATTACTTGGTCCAGTATTCGCGTATATTAAAATATATATTATGTAAAAATTAAAAATCTTTTATTAAATATTCTTATTAGTATAGATATAATATTTTATAAAAAGAAATTCTAGATTATAAGAAATAGATTATTATTATATATTTATATAATAATTTTAATTTTTTTATATAGACTATTATTACTCTAAACTATCTTATAAATATTTTTATTTATATTACTAAATATAAAATAGTATTTGTTTATTTATATATTAATTTGCTAATTCAAATAATTAATAATTTATATAATACTAACTATATTTTTAATTCTAGAAATAATATAGGATTATTAATACATAGTTGTTTTATTAATCTTGAATTTCTTTACTAAAATAGTTAAAGAAGTTTTATCTTCAATAATAATTAATTAATATTTAGAAATTATAATATTAAATAATAATAAATATATTATTATATATAAAGCTGAACAGTATATTACCAAACTTATTTATTTAAATTTTTATATTTTATAATGTTTTTCTGTTTATAAGTATTATTATTATATTACTGAATTCTTTTATACAGCAAAAATATTTTTTTATTTTAAAATTAATAAAATTTATTTTGAATATCCTAAATATCTTATTTATAAGGCCGGTCTAATTAATATTTATAGATATAAAAATATTTGTTTTAGATTATTTATTCACTAAATAGTTATTTACTACTATCTTTTTATCTTCTATATTTTAATCCAAAACTAAATTTTTATTTAAATCTAGTTCTAGATTTTTATCCGAATATACATTAGTACTTAAGATAGAATATATTAATAAAAATATATTATTTATTTTTTAAATATTAACTATTTATTACAATAGATATAAAAGGTTTTTAGTATTACTAGCGATATTTTATAATATTTAGCCTAATTTTAATTAATCTAATATTAATATAGTTCATATTTTTTGTACATTAATGATTATAAATATTTTCAAAAATAATGAGTAAAAATATATTATTTTTTATACATCTTATATCTACTAACTGTAGAGATAAAACTATAAAAGTATAAATTCTATTTTTGATCTTTTTTATATACTTAGTAAAATATTAAATATAGAAATATATATACTGTCTATATATTATATAGTTATAATATAAAAATATATAAATGATAAAATAAAAAAATATTATTTTAATATTTTTTATTTTTTTCTCAATATCTTATATCCTAAGATAGAAAAAGATTTTTATAATAGAACTACTAAAATAAAAATATTTATTAATATTAGTAATACAAATCTCGGTTTATAGTATAAGAATCAAAGTATAAAAGTTTTCTATAACAAGTTTTAATAAGATATATGAAAATTAACAATAAGAACTAGATCTATTAAATTATTTAATATATAAATAGTAAAACTACCAGACAGCCTTTTCCTTAAATTAATTTCTATATTTATTTTTTGAAGTATAACAGATATATTATAAATCTTTATATATTAATAGTATATAGTTGTTATAAATTTAGCAGATTAAATATATATAAAATTCAATAACTTAAATTAAGTGGATATGTTAGAAATAATACAATATTTTAAGTTAATAATAAAAGTTAGTATTTAATATAGTTAAACAAAAATATATATAATTTAATAAATTTAAAGTTTTATTTTGTACCGAATGTCTAGTTTATGTTTATTTTATATTATATAAGAACTATATAACTTTGATTTATACAATATAAGGTAAAAAACTTAACAATAATTTTATTTGAAAATAGATAGTTTATAGACCAGTTTAAAATCTATTATAATTTATAATCTAAGAAAGAATTTATAGTATATAATTAAATATACCTAATATATAATATTATTATTAACTAAGTAAATAAGATTATGTTATATATATAGCTAGAAATTCTACAGCTGATAGACTAATTCTAATAAATATTTATATTTTTGGAAAAATTATATTCAAATATTTTTATTATTAAAAAATTAGAAAAAGTAGAAAATAAGATTAATATAAATAGTTTAGTTTATAATAATTTGGTTGGTAATAGTTTAGTTTAACTAATATTTATTTTCAGTATTTTTTATATTTTAATAATAGAAAGTATTTATAAACATAGAAAAAGATAGACTTAAATTATTGATATTACTTATTATTATAATATTCTAATAATATAAAATAGATTTATCGACCGAACAGCTCTTATATATAATATATATAAAGTCTAGAAGTAATACAAAAGATTTAAAAAATAATAAAACTAAAAGATAAATAAATAATATAGAAGTAGTATAAAAATAACAGAATCCTAGAGTTATAATAAATAAGAATTCTAATATAGTTAAAATCTAATATAGTTTAAAAAACAGATAAAAAAGCTACTAAAAAGAATATATAGAATTAAGCAGAACTAT
Source organism: Aspergillus brunneoviolaceus CBS 621.78 (assembly GCF_003184695.1). Classification (NCBI taxonomy): domain Eukaryota; kingdom Fungi; phylum Ascomycota; class Eurotiomycetes; order Eurotiales; family Aspergillaceae; genus Aspergillus; species Aspergillus brunneoviolaceus. The sequence continues at coordinate 180,031 of NW_020290758.1, read as the reverse complement.
ATAAAATAGTTTATAATTAATTATTTACGTTGAGAAAGAAAATACTCGCAGTAGATATTAAAATAGAAGATAATAATATATTATTTAGTAAATATCTATCAACATTTAAATAGATAAACAAAAGTTAAATATAAAAAAAAGATGATTAACTTTTTAAATAAGATCTAAGAATAATATATTCTAATATGCGTTTATATATTACAAAGCAGAAAGATATATAGAATATAAATATTAAAAAATATAATTCTTAGATATACTGTAAAATAAAATATTTAAGATTATATAAAGAATATACTACTAACTGTAATAAACTATTAATAATAAAAAACAAATATAAGAAAAATATTTATTTAATAAAGACCTAGAGTAGTTGGCAGCAAAATAATTAGTTATAATAAAGTAAAAATACTAATATTATAAATAATAATATAAAAAGGCACGGAGGCCTTAATATACTAAATACTGAAGACAGCAGTTATATTATCTTATATATAATTTTTATAATTTTTTGAATTATCTATTTATTTCTAATTTTATTGTAGTTTTTTAAGCTATTATCTTATTTAGAAATCTGAAAATAATCTAATCTAATATTTAATAAAAGATATAAAATATTATAAAGAATTAATATCGGCGTGTGTGGCCTGGTAATACCAGGTTATATAATACTAGAAAGAGAAAATATTATATAATAATAGCTAGTTCCTTTTTTATAATAATTAATAAAATTTATATAGTTTTAGTTTTTTAGTTTTTAAAATATATTTTCTAATAGATAATAAGCCCGGCTCGGGCTAAAATATTGAATTAAATACTTTTATACTAATATAAATTTTTTTAATAAAGAAAATATTACTAAAATATATTATAAAATAAGTAAGTTAGAGTTAGTACTATTTAAAATAAATTTAAAAAAATATTATAATATTATCTGAAATATTTAGTTTTTTAAAGATTTTTAGACTGTTATATTTCTTAAATAATAACTATTAAAAAATTTATAAGTATATATAAAGATTTTAGAAGTTTTAAATAAATTTTAGTATAGTCTTACTATAAATACTAAACTTAATAATAATATATAGATTTAATTTCTATTTTATAATCTAAAAGATTAGTAGTTTATTTTTTTAACTTTTTATTTTAATTTCTATTATATTAAAGAAGTAATAATATAGAATTAGATTATTTAGATTCTTATATAAAAAATAAGTTTAGTTTAACTTAAGTAGTATTAATTTTATTAAGATATTTAAAAACCAGAAGTTGAATAGCTTTAAATTAAAAAATCATATTAACTCTTTTTTTTGTCTTGTTTCTCTTATCTTACTTTTTCCGTCTTATTTTTTCTTTCTTTTTTTCTTTTCTATATCTGGACTTAATACTTTGTATTCTATATTTAAAAAAATAATATTTTTATACTATTATATTATTTTAATATTTTATATTTTAAGAACTTTCAGCCCAGTATATTAATAACAAGTTAATAATATATCTAATATAATTCTAGATTTTTTTAAATATATTTTTTTAAGATACTAGAAATTTTTTTTTAAATATTAATATTTTTTTACCAAGCTTATACTTTATTTTAATAATATAAAAATCAGAATTCTAACTATTTTTTTATTCTATATATCTTTATACCTTTGTCTTATAATATTACTATTTTCTTATATAAAATATTATAAATATAAAAATACTAAGATATATAAAGCTAGAATATTAAACTATAATATTTTATAATATATTAAATTGCTGATATATTTAACACCTAAATAAAAATATAATATATTATATAATTTATATTATTAAAACTTTAAAATTGATTAAATTAGTAAATATAGTTCTTTCTTTATTAAACTATAATATTAATTATTCAATATTTAATATAGCTTTTCGAAAATTCAGATGTCTTACATAATTTCTTTTTTAGAAATAGTATATATAATTTAGCTAATTAAGCAGCTAATATTTAATATTAATGTAAATAAAATACTCGGCTATATAAGATTTAGATTAATTATATTAGTATTGGTGGCCTGGAATCACCGGGTTATATAACAGCCGAAAAGTTAAAAATATTATATAACTATATCTAATTTCTTCTATATACTAAATAATATAATTTAAATAATCTTAGTCTTCTAGCTTTTATAGTATATTTTCTAGTAAATTATAAGTCCGGCTCGGGCTGAAGTATCAAATTAATTATTTTTGTACTAATATATATTTTTTTCGTAAAAAAATATTACTAAAATATATTATTCTACTACTAATATTAAAATATAAACTAAAAAATAAATAAATATACTAGTTTATTTAGCTAAGTATATTATGATACTAGTATATAATAATATATATATATATTTATTTATATAAAAACAGAACTATTAAAAGATATGAACTTATAAGAGGAAATATGTATATATTAATTATAGTAACTATAACTATATAGCTGTTTTTTTAAGAAATAGTAAGATCTAAAATTATATAACTTTAGATATTTATTATATTTCTTATAAATCAAAAGATTATTATTAAATTATATATAAAAAAATATAAGACTGCTCGTATTTCTGAAACAGAAAATAAATAAAATATAAATATAGAAATATTAGATAAGATTTATTATACTAAACTATTTGGTAAAATAAAAATAAATAAAACTTTTAAAAAATTTTATAAAACTATCAGCTGCTTATTTTTTTATATTAATATATATAAATTTAATATTTTTAGTATATTTTTATACTATATAAAATATTATTTAATAAATATATATTTGGTTCTTATATAAAATTCCGGATTTTTTGCTAGAATAATAGCAGATTGGGAATTAAGATAAATTATAATAGACTTAGTTATTAATTTAAATATAATCTTAAAATATTAAATATCTAATCTAATAAATAAAAATTAAAGCTTAAAAGATTCTTAAACTATAATAATCTAAATAATATATTGATTCTTTGTAGAAGATAGTATAATAACAGTCTGTTTTTTAAATATTAGAAAATAGACTTGTTAATAAGCTAAAAGATATAACTAAAAATTAATATAATATTAAAAATATAAAAACCAGTCTAATTAATATTATAATAGTTAATAATACTACGATTTTTATATTTATAAAAAAAATAATAGTTTAATAAGTCTGTAAGTGTAAAGGGAAAAGGTTAGTTAGGTATAGAATAGTAGCAGTCTATTGATTTCAAGATTAATCCTTGCTATCCAAAGATCTAGCAAGATTCTGGAAGTTAAATACTAAAGAGAGTCGGAGTTATTAATATTATAACTATTATATAAAAAATATATAAATAGACTGTTAGCAATCTACTATAGTTCTAGAAGTTATTTATAATAATTAGACTCTCTTTTGTATACAGCTATTTTTAGTAGTATAATAATAATATAATACTACTGCTTCGGCGCGGGAGCTAACTATTTTTAAAAACACAGTAGTAGATAGTAGAAAGTTACAGACTAATTCTATTTAGAATATATATTATAAATAATACTATTCTACTTTAGAAATGCTGTAGTTCTTTAATAATAATATTAATAATATAAATATATTTTTATATATCTTTTTTAACATTCTCGATATTATTAGTATTGTTTATTTTATATCAAAAAGTTTGTGTTTTTCTACTGTTTCTGTATTTATTTATTTATTTTAATATATATATATAATATCTATATTCTATATTTTTTTTAGTATTATTAAGATATTAACAAGTAATTATAATATTTATATTATAATATTATACCTCCCGCAGTGAATTATTATTTTTTAACTAAGATTTTATTTTTTTTTAGTATTTTTTTTATCTGAAATATCTTCGGATTAATATAAAAAACTATAAGTATAGTTTTAGTAAAAAGTTCAAGCCCGGGTATATTTTCGATATAATTTTATTAATAAAATATTAATAGTATATCAGTCGGAAAACAAATTATATTTTAGTAAGTTTTCTTTTTTTTTTAAACTTCGACTTTAATTAAATATATACCAAACAGTATTAGGAATACTAGATAATACTAGTAATTTATTACTAATTTTCTACTAGTTAAGCTTCTTTTAGGCGGTAGAAATAAAAAAAAAAGTATAATTCTATTTTTTATATTTTTTTTAGTTTTTTAGCTGCTAATCTTGCTGTTTAGTTTTTTGATATAAAAAAAATTTACTGTATTAAATACAGTATAGCGGCTGCTACTAAAAAAGTTATAATTATAAATAATATTAATTATTTATAAGAATTATATTAATTTTTTAACAGAAAAACCTGGCTGTTTATTATAATTTTATTATAAAATATTATACTCTTATTACTTAAGCTGGAGATTTATATAAATATTTCTATTTTTTATCTAATAATATTAGTTATTTATTTTAGTATTATACAGCTGCTTTTTATTTAAATAATATAATCTATAAGATTATATATTTTTATACTAATAAAAATAATAATAAAGACTGGTATATCGCCGATATTAAGAATATTTTTTTTATTAGTATTATCTGCGGTTTATAATTTTATTAATATTTTATATTTATTTTTTATACGGTAATACCTTCTATTAATAATTTTTATTTAATTATTTTTTAGTTTTAATAATCCTGCTAAATATATATAATCCGGGTTTTTCTTAATATTATTTTTTCTATAGTTTATACGTATAAATATAAATAAAATAGATATATAATATAATAAACTTATATCTTTTTATTATAAATTATATACATATTATATATATCTTATAATTATTTTATTATTATTTTTGCTGTATATTAATCTTAATTTATATATTATAGAATAAAAAGCTATAATCCGATTATTAAATTTATAAACTTTCTGCTAAATATTTACTAAATTTTCTGTCGGTAACTATTAATTATATTTAAAAAACTATTTTTATTATTTTATTAAATAGAATTAATTCTTCTAATAATATAAGCTATTTAATATCTGCTTTATTTTCTATTTTTTATTATTATCTAGATCTGGTATTAATAAAGTTTCGGAAATATTTTTTCTAACTTTTTAAGGTTTTAGTAGAGTAATATAAAAAATATTATATAACTAAATATATTTATTAGAAAGATATAAATAAAATACTTATTTTTTTATAATTTCTAAAATTCTAAAAAGCTCTATAAATTTTAGAACTAATTTTCGAAGAGTTTTCTTAAATTTAATATTTATAATAGATAGCTTAATTAAATCTTTTTATTTAAAAATATAAATTATTTTATTATTTTACTTAAAAAATAAAGTACTGTAATAGCTATTATAATAAATTAATTAATTTTTACTTATCTTTTACTAGTTTTTTTTTAGTTTTTTTTATAAAATATTCAGCTTTTCTAGTTTTTTTAATATTAACAGTATCTCTATTTTTGTAGGGTTGTTTTTAATTTAAAGTCTAAACTTAAAAAAGTAATCTATTAGAGCTTTAAAAAAAATTATTTTTATAAAAATATTCGGATAATTATTATATATAAATTTTATTTTATTTAATAAATTTATCTAGTAGTTTTAATACTTAGTTATAAAATAGTACAGATAATATTCGAGGACTTAATTAGCTTTTTTTATTTAACTATTAGTTTATAAATAAAATATAGTTAATAACTATTTTTTAATTTTAGTTTAATAATAAAAATTAGACTAAAATTAATTTATAAATATAGAATTTCTATTTATAACTATATTATAAAAGGCTTTATATTTTAATTTAATTTCTCGATAAAATAGTTCGGCCAGTTTTTTTACTTAAATTATATATAATATTATTATAAAATAGTTTATTTTTATAAAATAATTAATAATTACTAATATTAAATTTATTTAATAATTCTGATAATATAGTTCGGATAGTTCTGTAATAAAATTTATAATAATTTCGGCCTATAATCTTAATAAAATTAGTAGACTTTTAAATTCTTTATATAGTTAATATCTAGCTGCGGTTTAATATTAGTAGATAAAATATATTATTATATAATTTTTTATATTATTTTAAAAACTAATCTAATAAAATTTTTTATAAAAAAATTATTTAGTTTTATTTTATTTAAAGTAATCTGCTAATAGATTATTATAATATTATTATAGTAACTTTTAATATAGATCTTTTACCTCTAGTATATAAAATCTATTTTTAAAATATAATAATCTATCCGTTGTAATTTCTTAATATTTAGATAATTTATTTTTTTTTTTTAGAATTCAGAATCTTAATTTTAAAAAGTTTTAATTAAATTTCTTAAATTATTATTATAAACAGATTTATAAATCTTTTTAGCTTTATTTATACTTTTTATAACTGTAATACTAGCGGATTATTTATAGTTTATTATATAAATCATAGTCTAATCAGCTAATTCTATACCGGTAGTATCTATAGACCTATTTAATATTATATAAATACTAGATCTAGATCTTTTTTATAAAAATATTTTATTATATTTAAACTAAGATTTTCTAATTTTAGTTACTATTAAGATCTTAAATATTATTAAAATAAATACTAACCGGTTACAAAACACCCGCGTAATATTATTATTATAAAAGCTTTTTACTGGCTTGAATAGTCTAGATAAAATATTAACAAAATTATTCTTATTTAATTAATATTTAATTATAAAATTAAAAGAAGTTAAAATTATATACTAATATACTTAATATTTATTAAACCGGGATTAATTTATAAATAATCTAAGATTTATATAATTAGATAAAACTTTAATAAAATATTAAGTCCTATTAAGATATTAATATTAATATTTAAAAAAATAAATAATAGTAAAAAATTCTTAATTTAGAGTACTCCAGTTAAGTTTTATACCCGAGAATTTTTTTAACTAAATAATAACTATATAATATTATTCTATTAATTCTAATTAAATTAAAATATCTGCTATTTTTTTATTACAGGCGTCGGTTTCGATCCGAATAGATTAAATTAGATTAAAAAAATAAAAAAGAAAAACAATTTAAAATATATTAATAAGTCGGCGAAATACCAGTTTTTCATCTAGAAATAAATAATATATTTTTAGTTTCTTATTATTTTAACTTTTCTTTAAAAGATTTGTTAAAAATAGTACTAGTAAAAAAAAATTATAAATAAATCTGCAGTAGAAGTTATAAAATTTTAAAAAGATTTAAATATTATAATAAATAGTAGATAACAGCTATAAAACAATAATTTTAACTTAATCAGAATTTATTATAATATCTGTAGAGAAAATAATATATTTAAGAAATTTAACTTATTACTAAAAAAAAAAAATATTTAAATAATTTAGTATATAGATTAATTTTTTATAGTTATACCAGTACTTTTTTGATATATTTAATATATTTATATCTTATTATCGAAAAAATAAAAATATTATTTAAATATATAATATAAATAATATCGAGAATATTATATAATACGGAGTATATATAGTTTTAAAAAAAAACAAGTATATTAGTTAAGCTAAACAGTATTATTATATACTTAAAATAACTATAATATATATAAAATATAGTCTTTTATTTATTTTTTTTTTAATATAGATATAATAATAGATGTTTTAAATATTAATTTTACTAAAGTATTTATATCCAGCTAATTAGTTAAGAATTTTAAAAATTAAGAATAATAAATATTAATTTTTTATTATAACTTTATTAAATTTATAATAATCTATATATAGCCACAAACTTCTATTCTTTTTAGATATAAAGAAAATAGAGGCCCCTATAAAACTTTTAAATAAATATATTTTTTTATTAGTAGTATTTTTATTAATATAATTTTTAAATACTAAAAGTTCTTTTTCTGAGAGAGGGTAAATAAATCTAAATAAAAATAATTTATTTTTAAAAAGATTGATAATATAATTCTTATTATAATATTTAAAAAAAATTTTAAATTAATTAGAAAAAAAGATATTAGTAAATTCGACTAGTTCTAATAGAATAGAATTATTTTAATAATATTCTAATTTCTTATTATTATCTGAAAGCTATAGTTTCTCTAAAACTTTAATAATTATATAAATATAAATATAATTTTAGCAAGTCTTAGTAAATTTCCAAGAACTTAATTTTTAGATTTAACTAAATTTAAACTATTATTGCTTGTTTTAGAAAGATAAATAAATTTTATAGTTAAGCAGAATAGTTATAAAAAATAAGATTAAAATATTTTAAATAATAATAATATATAATCTAATAAAACACTGTCGTACTTTTCTTAAATTAGTAATATCTAAAGAAATATCTTATATTCTATAATTAGTAATAGAAGTATAGTTAATAATTTTAAATTATAATAAAAATTTCTAGAATTTTAAAAAAAAGTATTATTATATAAATTTAATATTAATTAGATTATATACTATATAACTATTAATATCTGTATAGATTTTCCTAATATTAAATATTTATATTAGTATTAATATTTTATCGGCTATTTCTACTTTATAATACGGGGCTAAGATAGAAAAGTTAGTCTTAATCTATTCTATTTTTTTATATTATTTTTTCTAACTTACAGTTCTTAAATTTAAGCTGATTTTTTTTTTTTAAAAATATTAGTTAATAAGATACTTAATATTATTATATAAAAAATATTATAAAACTTTTCTAACTAGATTAGAATAATTAGTTTTAGAATTAAAAAATTAAATATTCTTATAAAATTATAACTATTTTTATAATATATTAGACCTGTTAAATCTCTATTTATATTTTTATTTCTATATATATAGATTTTAATAATAAATAGTAAAAAATATTATCTTGTTTTATTCCTTAGATAGTTGGTATATATATTTTTTAATATAACAACTAAAATCAGAAAATAATTTTATAAAAAAAGTATAGTTATATTTCTTTTTAGTAACTCTAGAAAAATATTATTTTAAAATATTAAAATAAATATAAAATTTATAAAAATCTTAATTATTTTACTGCCGAGCTTGCTCTAGCTGGCTTATTATATTAAACTTAAAAATAGTAATATTTCGGATAAGAAAAAGTATTTATTTAGTAAAAACAGATTATAAATAGTTAATATTTTTTTTATTCTAGTAATAATTTTTTAAAATAATAATATTATTTTTATTAATAAGTTGTGTTTATATAGCTTATAGTCTTAAAAATCTTATAATAATTATTATAAAACTTAAATAATATTTTCTAAAAATTATAATCTAAATTGTAGAATTATTTTTAATATTTTTAAATATTAAAAAAAAGTTCGAATTACGGAATATCTTTAATTTTAATATTTATTTTAGATTTATTTAAAAAAGAGAAAGTTTTTCGTTGCTAAATTAGTACTAATTTAATATTATTATATTAGATTTTCTATTGCAGTTCGGCAACTTGTTTTTTTAACTACTAATAATTTTATAGCTAACTAATAGTATCTTTAACTATAGTAAGATTTTCTACTAAAGAATCTAATAATAAAAATAATAAATTATTAGTAGTAAAAAAAGTTTCCGACTCGGAACTACTATTAGAATATAAAAATTACGGTAACATACTGTATTCTATAAATAATTAAAAAAAAAAATTAGAATTATAAAAAAAAAAGATTAGTTAGATATAGAATAATAGCAGTCTATTAATTTTAAGACTAATTCTTACTATCCGAAGGTCTAGCAAGGTTCTGGAAGTTAAATACTAAAGAGAATCGGAGTTATTAATATTATAACTGTTACGTGGGGGATGTGTAAATAGACCGTTAGCAACCCGCCATAGTTCCAGGGGTTATCTATAACAGTAAGATAGTATTAGATAAGATTTATAATTTAAATATAAAAGTTATTAAAATTATTTATAAAGAATTATAAGTCATTAATTATATATATAATATTAGAACGTATATTAAATATAATCTATATTAGAGTATTATTATATTTTCAATATAACTTAATATTATCCGGCTGGACAGTTTCTGTATATTTAAATAAAAATATTTTATAGTTAGATAATATAAAAAATTTTATATATTAATATATTAAAATACTTTAGGTATTTTTTAATATATAATTACTGTAAAAATATATTAATAACATATTTTAAGATAATTTTAAAGATGATTTAATAGATAATATATCATTTTTTAAATAACTAAAAAATAAAAAATTAAATATTATTTGAAACTATTCAATATAGTAAATACGCTGGTTAGGTAAAATAAATAAAATAATTTAAATTAAAAAATCAAAATAATTAAAAATAATTTTTTTTTAATTTTTAAACTAATTCTTAAGAAATCTTTTTCTTTAAAAAATTTTAGAATAAAATATTATAAGAAAAGAAGTAAACAATATAATAATATAAATACCTGGATTAAAAACCTGGGAAATTAGTATAATCTAAAAGCAGGCTGTTATTATAATAAATATAAGCCGCTGTAGTAGGAGGTATTATATAATAGTATTTTTTTATATAAAACTAGTTTAGTTATAATATATATTCTTTAAAGTAAAAGAATAAACAAATAAACCAAGATTTGAATTTTATTAAAAAATAGTTTTTTTTTTCAAAATACTTTTCCTAAAACAGGCCCAAGAAATCTAAAAATAGAGCTAAAAAAAACATGCGAAAAAGTTAGATTTATAAATCTTTAAAAGTTTCGAAAAAATATTAAAAATCAATTAAGTTATTAATTTAAATGCAAAATCTAAAATATTAATATTTCCGTACGGTATATAAGATTATATAGATAAATACAGTCTTAAAAAATATTAATTAGAATAATTTAATATATAGATTTGTTTTTTGTAATTATTACTATAATAAAACAAGTATAAAAGTAGTTCTGCTGGTTGCCACAGGGTCTGGATTATTAACAAACTAATATATTAATTACTACCAAGATGAATTTTTGGAACACAGCTCCCTACTATCTTTATACTAGATTATAACTGGTACCCAAGGCTTCCGATTATTTTTCTTTACAGATAATTGCGAAGATTGGAAGAGTCAGCAGGACCCTTATACAAAGCTCGTGTAGATATAACAGTTCCTTTTCTTACTCGAATAGATAATTATCACCTAGATAATTTAACTATGATAGATATAAATGACGCATCTCATATTACTTGCTCTCAAGATTTATTTTGCCATAGAGAAATACATTAGGTTTTCACACAGAGTAATAAAACTAGTCTTAGTAGAATATGGCTCTGCTGTCTGACTGCGACTTCAGCAGATAGTCCGGAGCACGGACATTAGAACCAGTTCCTCATTGCCCCTCCCCCCTCCTGCCCTCCTTCATCCTCTCTGCCTTTATTCCAAAATCATCATAGGCAAGCCTTGAATCATGGATCATAAGAACAATTTCGAACCTATACCCTCTCCCGCACAAGGTGTTGGACCGTTCTACAGACCAGAGGACGAAAAGCCTACAGCAACAGTCTCCAAGGATATATCCTACGAGAATGTCCATGTCCTTCCACAGACCCCTCAATTGATTGCTCTTCTCACGTAAGAAATGGCATAAACATACAAATTTTGCTTTGGAGCATCGCCTCCGTCCTGTACTATGATGGGCTAATCCTCTAGACAGCATGATCAGAGACAAACAAACCTGTCGCGCCGACTTCATCTTCTATTCTAATAGAATCATTCGCCTCCTAGTCGAGGAAGGTCTCAACCATTTACCAGTGGTCGAGCAATCGGTTACCACACCAGTAGGCAGGGTTTACCTCGGAGTTAGATTTGAAGGCAAAATATGCGGCGTTTCGATAATGAGGGCAGGGGAAGCCATGGAGCAAGGCTTAAGGGACTGCTGCCGATCTGTGCGTATCGGCAAAATCCTGATCCAAAGGGATGAGGAGACCTGCAAACCAAAGCTTTTCTACGAGAAGCTTCCAACTGATATCCGCAATCGATGGGTACTCCTTCTAGATCCAATGTTCGCAACCGGTAAGTCGCGACACACCGACATGGCTGGCTCGACCTAATTGTTCCTAGGCGGCTCTGCAACGCTTGCGGTCGAAGTTCTTAAGGCAAAAGGTGTTCCGGAAGATCGCATACTCTTTCTCAATCTTATTGCAAGTCCATCAGGAGTCGCGGATTTTGCAGATCGATTTCCCAAGCTCAGGGTAGTGACTGCATTTATAGATCAGGGCTTGGATGAGAAAAAGTGAGTGCCGCGCATTGTCCACAGTATAAAAGGTGGGACCGGCTGACCGCCACCGCTAGATATATCATCCCGGGGCTGGGTGACTTCGGTGATAGATACTATACACTCTAGATCGACATTGGTACTTGTAAGAGGTTGTCAGGTGCATGGGGGTGGTCTTGACGGGATCTTCTTTGAATGACATTACTTTTATTACACTCAATATGGCGGTATGTAGGCATTAATGGAGTCTTTAAACCAGAGCAAGGGAGATCTGGTTCTTACTCCCCGCCAATTGTCGCAGGCACGTCAGTAATCATCAGCATATTCTTCACCAGGATCCACATCTTCGGTATTCAGGTTTCGAGCACTAGGTGAAGCACTGAAGTCATTTGAGTGTCCGACGCGGGCATCACTTTCTTCGTATCTATGGGCAGTGTCTTTGGCAACCGCATCACAAGCATCCACCCAATCCGAGTACACGTCAACGGCGGCAGAGAGGTCTAGAGCGTGAGATGAGCAGGCCGACATCCTCGAACATGATCCGGGGAAGGCGGACTCACAATTGATTCCTGTCTGAAATCGTTGCCCGCACACTTTGCAAGTGAGGTTTCCCAGACCAAGCTTCTTATCCAGTTTTACTATGATCGAGTTTTCGTGGTTGCAAAACAAACATGCAAATGTGGTGGGCAGTGGTTCTTTCTGTCGCGAGTCAATAAACAGTGAGAGTTATAGGTACCAAGCGCATCAATCACCTTTCGTGTTTGTTGGGGCTGCCTGCTCGACTTCTTTCGCTTACCCTAAATTGCAAACCGAGCATTAGAATTATCGCCATTATCACCAAGAAGTCAGATAACATACCATGATTCAAACTTTTGTGATCTATGATGGTGCGAGGCCAGAAAGTATGAACACTCTGATCCTGTGGAGTTCATGGTCACGGGCCGTCGGTAATCTGATGTCAGCACCCGGACCACTTGCCCATATGTAAATTTTCCGTAAAGTTGGAAATACACATGCAGCTAGCAAGGAAGAAAGTACGGAGTACCGAGTACTTTGTGTACCGAGTACTTTGTACATATTGATCGATAAATCTTCCTTGCGGTACATATAATATCATGTAACTAAAACGGTGGAGAGTTGCCAATCCGCATACTGTATTTCCAGGCACTTAAGTAGTATTTCTCTTCGCGGGAAATGCGAATATAAAGTAAAGTCTTAGAATATTAAAAAGGGTAACTTCGCACGTCCATACTGTACACCCTAACAGCAAGTGATAGTCATGCTGCTTACACCGAGAACTCTGCATATTCTGTATAGCCCCACACAATTGGCATTCGATTGGGATAGATCTTTAGACATGACCATAGGAGACAGAGAATACTGAAGATTGTACGGAGTATCCTGTCTGGTTTGCCGATCTTGATAGATATACCGGATTTGAAGGGAAGAGCCTAGAGCCTGCATTTGCAGATAGTGACATGAACAGAACTTTGCAACAGACTATATGCTGTATCAGACTATTCCAATAACAAGTCATTATACGGAGTAGATCTATGGAAAATGGACTCAGAGTCACGCGTGCTTGACCGATGGGAGCCAATCAAAACGTCTCAAGACAGAGTATTTGTGGGGAAGCATATTATGTAATTTGGTGGTAGGGCCGACGGCTCGCTTAGCTGACTTTTCTGTGGGATTTGGATTTCTACACTTTTCCGCGATTGAGCAGCAAGCCAGCGACAATCGAATCGACTCCCTCCACCAGTGCGCTTGGTGTGATATTTCAGTCTGTCTTCAACTGTTGCGGGATAGACCTGAGTCGCAATAATGGCCGTCGGAAAGTATGCGAAATTATACATCCCCTCTCAACCTACCGAAAATCAGACTACAATCTGGACGTTCAGTAACTGATTGCTTGGTAGGAACAAGCGCTTGTCGAAGGGCAAGAAGGGCATCAAGAAGAGAACCGTTGATCCCTTCTCCAGAAAGGACGAGTACTCCTTGAAGGTATAGTTATTTTGCATTCAATAGTAGCGCTCTGGCTTCGACTGATCGCAATTAGGCTCCTTCAACTTTCCAAGTCCGAGAGTATGCTGCGACCCCAACGTTCCGTTTATGACATTATCTCGTGCAACACTTACCTCGTGGCCCCGGGTATACGACAATGACGCTAACAAGCTTTTATAAAGTGTTGGAAAGACTCTGGTCAACCGCACCAGCGGTCTGAAGAACGCCAACGACTCTTTGAAGGGCCGGATCGTCGAGGTCTCCCTTGCCGACCTGCAGAACGATGAGGATCACGCCTTCCGCAAGGTCAAGCTCCGTGTCGACGAAATCCAGGGAAAGAACTGCTTGACCAACTTCCACGGATTGGATTTCACCACCGACAAGCTCCGTTCCCTGGTACGCAAGTGGCAGTCTTTGATCGAGGCCAATGTCACCGTTAAGACCACCGACGACTATCTCCTTCGTCTCTTCGCCATTGCCTTCACCAAGAGACGCCCCAACCAGATCAAGAAGACCACATACGCTCGCTCCTCCCAGATCCGTGCTATCCGCAAGAAGATGACCGAGATCATTCAGCGCGAAGCTGCCAGCTGCTCTCTCGCCCAGCTTACCACCAAGCTAATTCCCGAGGTTATCGGCCGTGAGATTGAGAAGTCTACCCAGGGCATCTATCCTCTGCAGAACGTTAGTCTAGCGACACGGATATCTAATATTGTCAGACCACTAACCATACACTAGGTCCACATCCGCAAGGTCAAGCTTCTCAAGTCCCCCAAGTTCGACCTCGGTGCGCTGCTTAACCTGCACGGAGAGTCTACGACCGATGACAAGGGTCACAAGGTTGAGAGGGAGTTCAAGGAAACGGTTCTTGAAAGCGTTTAAATTTTTGATACTCGCCGATCATAGATGCTGTTTCCCTCTGTCATCTGAAGTTAATCCTGTGACTATTTCAATCATGACAAAAATGAGTTCAACAATTGTAGTCTCAACAGTGCATCAATAACGACAACCTCGATCTTCATCATTCCAGCGAGCTTTAGTCAACGGGCTAACATTTTGGCTTTATATACCCCACTGCCACCGCCGATATCCAGTTATTGAATCCTTGCAAGTATTGCTGGCTTTCTGAAGTATACTCTCATCAATTTCACGTAAGCCTGACTATAATCGCTTGTTCCTCGCGGGCATTCTCGTCGTGAGCACAGCCCTGGGCAAAGAAGTTCAGTGCAAATACTAGTAGGCTTTAATGCTGAAATATTCTAGTGCAATAGTGATGTATCTCTTTATCTTTAATGGACTGGAAATGTCATCGGTACTCTGGAATACTACTGTAATCACTGTGGTTGTCACATATTTATTGTTATGACAAGACTGCTTTTATCACAGTGCTAAGGTCTCAATACTGTGGCCGCTTTTGGAAGGTGCGCTTTCTATAGTTTGAAGGCGCTGATCTTCCCATATCACGGACAAGGACTACACGTCCCCTTTTCTCCTCTATTCTGTCACCCCTCTCCTGCATATCGTAGGTACGCATGTTTTTTAACAGTCTTTTACACGTATGCCGTCGTTCATGGAGAGTGGATGGTTTCATAATGCTTTATCCTTCCATTGGTGGATGAGGTTTTTGATGTCAGTACTGAACCCTGGTTTGATCGAAATTTGGTAAATAAGAAAGCTCTACATCATTGGCCTGTCAGGGTCAGATACACATCCTTCTCCGTGATATTTGACAATCAAGGCCAAATTGTTCGGTAGTTAATCAAATGCAGGCTCAGCCTAACCTGCCATATTACTTACAGTGCCATGGTACATCCACCAATATGTACGGCGTCCTGTCCAGGTGTTGAACACACGGGGCCCCGATAATAAATAATAGAAAGACCTATTTAAGACTGGTCAACTGAGCATTGATCCAGGAAGTTCAAATTCTATCAGAAGGGGTTGATTAGGTACACTGACCTCAGGCCACAGGAAAAAGTGGCTTAGTAATTGATTTCATTAGTTAGTCAGCTAGTTCCTTTGTATCTACAGATCATCTGAACATTTCGAAATATTCAGATGGACCGACCCCACTTAGCGCGGATCAAAAAGTAAGAACATACCACATAAACTTGAATATTGCTATTTTTTGTCTCAATTTTTTTTCTAAAAACAGACTTATATTTTAGAAGAAACCCGCTAAAGACATCGTGTTGGTATCCAGAAGTCACCTGGCTAAGGCCCAAAAAAGTAAAATGTCCGAATATTATACTATTTCTAATTAAGTATATATTTATTTTTTATATAAAATCATATAAAACTGCAAATACAGATCTTTTACTGTCTAAATTATAGTTACTATTTTAGAAAATTTAAATAAGTTTAAGTAAGCTAAACAGTCCGGCTAATCCGTTCTACAATATCTTCTGTTACAGCAGTCTATATCTATTATAATAGTAGCCTACTGTATTAATGACGAAGAGATAGAACATCAAATAAGCCGAAGTTCTACCGCCAGAAGCAGTAAACAAAATAGCTTTAAACAAACAACAAAATATTAATAAAATTAACAAATACTATAAATACCGGTCTTTAAGAATAAAATTCTCCGAATTATATATGTAAATAATATAGTTAATAAAAAGAATTATTATAATTTAAAATATATAAAAGTATTTTAACAAAAAATACTAAGCATAAGACACCGGGTATAAAAAAGTATGAAAATATAAGAATATAAAGATATAACAGTATAAAATATAAAGATAAAATACGCGAGAAAAAAAAATAAATATTTAGTATATTAAACACGACAAATACAGAGAAAAGATAATAAAAGAAAAAATAAAAAATAAACTATATAAAATAGCTACTAATAATTTTTAAACTTTTTAAATAACTTATTTATAATAATATCAAATATATAAACCTATATATTATATTAGAACTATACTTGAACTAATAAACAAGATATTAAATAACTAGAATATAATATTAATTATAATAAATAGTATAGTTATTAAGAATTTTTAATACTTTCTAAAAATTGTTATTAGAAAAATATTTATTAATAATATAAGATAATTTAGTAAGAATATAACTATATAAAGCTTTGCTGAGAAAAATCGATTTAAACTATATTATAAGTATAATAAAATAAATATATTATAAATTAAATAAATAAAGATAATATATATAATAATTAATAATTTTAATAATAAAAAAAAGCCGGTATGCTACTAAAATAGTTTTTTTTATTTAAAAACAGCGAGCAAGATATATCTTTTATATAAATATGAATATATATTACTACTAGAAATAAAGTATATAGATCTATAATTTATATTATATATCTTTTTAATATAAATAAATATATATTTTAATATTTCTTTTATATTTAATTAATATATAAAGTCTTAACCGTCTTTAATAGTATAAATATTTTTTAGAATAGTATTTTTTAGTATATAAAAAAAAGCTTTAGAATTATTTTATAGACAATAACAATTTTAAAAATATTTAGAGACAATATATTAATATTTTTAAATACAGTATCTCTCAGAACAACCAGATTAATATAAAATATATTAAGATATTTAGCTTAATATAGTATATTCTTAACAAAAGACTAGAAATATTTTAAAAATATATTATATATAAAATAATATAACGATTAATCGGTAGTCACAGAAAAAAAATTAATTATAATAATAATATTAAAGAGTATAAAAGTCTAATTTTAGATATGTTAAATAATTTTATAATATATTATAATTTTTATAGTCTAAATTATATACTCGAATTAACTATTAGTTTAAAAATATATTATAGTAAAATAAAATCAGTAATATTTTATGTATATAAATAATTTCTACTAAAATCCTAATATAAATCAAGAGTTATAATCGGATATAAAATAGTATAATATATTCTAATTATAGAATCATATATAATTAATAAAAATAATATTCTATTATTAAAATATTTATATTAATTTTCTGGATAATAGATTAAGATATTTTATAAATTTATCGACTATAATAAGAAGCTGATTATATCTATTTAATATAAATAAAATAATGATTAAATCTATTATTATATAACAAAAAATAGTAAAACAGATATAGAAATTAGTTATAATTAATTATAAAATTAGTACTTATGAAAATAATTATTTAAATATATCAAATATTTAAAAATCTAGTTATTTAGAAGTTTAAAAGTTTAATAAATAATAAGACTATTTAATTCAGCTATATACTCAGTAAGATCTTAGTAGTTATATTTATTATAGATAATATAAAAAACTTTACATATAATTAAATATGGAAAATATAGCTAGAACTTTTTAAAAATAATAATATTATTTTTAATATTATCTTTGGATATATCGAGTATAATAGAGATTAAAATTATAAATAATATATTTTATTATAAATAAAAAACTTTTATTCATAAGATACAGTAATAAAATATGAAGATTAAATTGAAATATAATAATAATTTTAGATATATAAATATTAGATATATATCTATTTTAGATTTAATATATTAAAAATTTGTCAAGTTCGAGAATATAAATAATATAAAATATAAAAAATTTAATAAATATAAATACAAATATCTTGAAATAAGATGAACTAAATATAAAGAATAATTATATAAAAAATATAAATTTATTAATTAAAATATTCTTAAAGTTGTTTTCAGCGGTATATAAAATATTTTAAAAATATAGAAGTTTTAATAAAGTAGTTATAATAGTATTAAAAATTATAAAGTAATGAAATATAAGTAATCTATACTGCTATATATACTATAAGATGTAAGTAAAATATAGATTTAAATATTTAATTATAATAGTATTAAATATAGTCTGCTTAAAAATAATAACAGTACTTAAATAGTTGATATAAATAATAATAAAAAGACTAGAAAATACAGCTTATATAAAATAATATAATTTATATAATAATTATATGCAATAGAGTATCTTAAGTTAAATAGGCTAGTAATTTTATTCAGGAGGAGTTAAAATATAAAATAAAAAAATATATTATATATATAAGAACGGCTTGCTTAAGTTAGTATAGCTAGAACTATTATTAATATAATATATTATAATTTTATAACTATTCTAATAAATATTAAGATTAATATATATTTAATAGTTCGGATTATAATATATTAATATTTTTAAATCAATAAATTTATTTTTTAATGCTTTAAATACTTAATATTATTAGTAGAAATAAATATTATATAAATAATACAATCTTGATAATTACTAAAATAATTTTTTAATAAAAGTATTTTACATTTTATAGATATAATATCTTCTAGAAATAATAAAGAATATAATAATAAAACTAACCAGTTAAATCCAAACAATAGTTAAACTTAGTAAAATTTATAAAAAATAAAAATTATAAATTATTTATAACTTGTCTTCGGATATACTAAAATTAAGAATATTTATTTTATATTCTTAAAATATAATAAATAAAGAAGTAATAAATATTTTAAATAGTTTAATTTAAGATTTAATTATTTTAAATACTTAAATATAAAATTAAGATAATTATTATACTTATTAAAAGTAAAAATTTAATAATTATATTATTAATATAAATATTTTCTTAGAATACTAGAAATTATTTTTCTAAATATTAATATTTCTTTCTTTTCTCTACCGAGCTTATGTCTTAGATAATATAAAAACCGGAATTCCGACTGTTTTTTTTTTCTTTATACACCTCTGTAATTCCATTCTATAATATTACTATTTTCTTATATAAAATAATATAGATATAAAAATACTAAAATATATAAAACTAGAATATCAAATTATAATATTTTATAATATATTTAAATAATCGATATATTTAAGAGCAGGACGAAAATATAATATATTATATAACTTATATTATGAGAATTTTTTATACAATACCTACTGTTATAATAGTTTATATCTACTACTATAGCAGCCTGCTTCGGGGTTAATATAGATTTATTAGATTTTTAATGCGGATATTTATATTATTATATTACTTATTTCTTTTTTTTATATAATATATTATTCTGAGATTCTTTAGAAAAAAAGATTTCTTAAAAATTAGTCTTAAAATTAATAAAAAATTATTTTTAATCATCTTACTTATTTTATCTAATTAGTATATCTACTATATTAAATAGTTTCTAATAATTTCTAATTCTTCTTATTTTTAGTTATTTAAAAAAAAGTAATATATTATTTAATAAATTTTTATTAGAATTACTACAAGATACTTTATTTATCTTTAAATTATATTATCTAATCTAAATAGATATTTAAGAAGTATAAGCTACTATTTACTAATTAAAATAATTAAAATAATTAAAAAAACAGATTTAAATATTACAGACAAAATATAAAGATTTTAAATTTTTAATAAAATTATAATAATACTATACCAGTTCAACTTTATCTGCTGAATATAAAAAAAAAGAAATTAGAATTAAAAACAATTTTATTTTCTTTTTTTAGTTCAGTTTATAATAGAGAATAGAATAGATTTATAATTTATAATATATTTTTAAAAAAGCTTCTCGGAAGTATTAAATAAAAAATTAAAAAATTCTAACTATAGTTAGCTATTTAAATTTTATTTATTAGTAGAAATAATATCGATATATTAATAAAAAATCCCCGGAAAACCGCCTAAGTATTAAGAAATTATAAGATTATTTTATTTAATAGATTTTTTTTTTATTTAAAACACAGTTATTTTATAATTTAATATTATAAAACAGCTTGAACAGACCTACTAGTAAATTAATTAAAATCTAAAAAAATTTTATTTTTATTTAGATATTTTAAAATAGTATTTTAAATCTAAATAAAATAATAAATATATATTAATCTTCTTTTTAAAGCTGGCATCGGAACTTAGTTAATATATTTATAAATATATACTAAAACTACTGGGTTTTTAAAAAAAATAGTTTTTATTACTATCTATTATTAGAATATATTAAACTGAAAAAAAACAAGATTTAAAAAAATAAAAATACTATCTAAATAAGACTTCTAAAAAAACCGGATTTTTATAGTCTAATAATAAGTTATTTCTATTATAATCTTCTCGAAATAAAAGAAATTAGAAAAAGAAAACTTTTTATTATTATAAATATAATAATAAATATTATTTAGCCAACTAATATTTTTATAAAAATAAAATAAAACCAAACTAAAATTAATAAAAAAAATAATAATTAAAAATCTTTTTATATTTTTAATAAATTAGTTTAAAATAGGGACTATTACTTACTTTAATATATTTATTTACTTTAAAAATATACTTAAAATCTATATAAACTTAGATTTATATACTAAAATTAATTTTTTATTAATTTATTTAATAATTTTATTTAAATATAGTCTTTCTTACAGTTCTACTAGTTATTATAATTAATTATTTTATTATAATTATTTATAATATATAGAAAATTTTTATTACTACTACTAATTTAAAAAGAACTATTTAATTATATATAAAATATTATATAGTTATTAATTATAATCTAAATCTTTCTAAAAGCCCGATTTTACTTTTAATAATTATTTTAAAAAATCTATATATTTATTTATCTATATAAAATCGACAGTAGTAGTATAAGATTTAAATTTAAAAAATTTTATTTTTTTATAAATTTATAAAAGCTTACTAAAATCTTATTTATATTTATATTATAATTAAACTTTTAGAAGATATCTAACTACTAAAAAATAAAGTCTTTTTGAACTATTTATAAATTAGATCTAATAAGATTATATTAGTTTTTAAGCTTTAAGATTTTATAGATATATTTTCTTCTAGTTATTTTTAATAATTTTTTTATAGATCCTTGGACTATACTATTAATCTGAAAAATAATAAAATTCTATTATATAAATCTATTTATTTTTTATTTTAAGTTAAGCTCTAATTTCTTTATTATTATATAAAAAAATATTTAATTAAAATAAATTTAATTTTTTAAAAATCCTATAGAAGCTCTTATTTTTTTATATTAAAAGAATAAATGTTTCTGATGATATATAGATTATAAAAAATTTAATAAGATTTTAATTAAAAATTACTATTCTTTATTTTTAATTTTAAAAATTCTAGACAGAATTATACGAACTAAATATTTTTTAAAACTAGATATTTAAAATATATATTACTAAATTTATATTAAACAGAAAAATAAATAAAAAAATTTTCTTAAATTTATTATAAATATTTTAAATATTTAGTTATATTTTTTAGATTAACTAATACTCTGGCTATATTTTAAAACTATATTTATTTAAGTTTTTATAATATATTAGATATTTTCTGTATTACTTATTTAAATAATATTCTTATTTTTTTAAAGAACTGTTTTTTTATATTCTTTATTTATATTAAGTATTAGAATATTTATAAAAAGCAGATCTTTATATTAAGCTATTAAAGTATATTTTTTACTAAGATTATATTAAATTTTTAGAATATATTATATTTTTATATAATATATTAATAAATTTTTAATATATATTTAATATTTTTATATAGCTAATATTAATTATATTTTATAAGATCTAAATATTCTTAGAATTCTATAATTTTTATTAATATTTTATTAAGAATTATTATTTAATTATATTATTACTAATCTTTTTTTTAATAGATACCTAGAATAGAAAGAAGCCTGAAAGAATAATATTAACTAATAAAAAAATAATAATATTTTAATAATTTTTTTATAGTTTTAAGACTATATTTTTATTAAAATATTTTAATTTTTAACAGAGAATCCGCATAAAAATAGATATTTTTTAATAGAATATAATAGAAATATTATTCCAGCCGGATAACTATAAAATATATATTTTATGATATTCTAATTATAAAAGTTTAATAATATTAAAACTTACTATTTAATTCTAGATTAAAAGCTTTTTATTATTATTTATTTTTTTAAATATTAGTATTAATATTTTAAAAAGCTATTATATACTATTAGAATTCTTTTAAACTATTAAAATGTTTAAATTTTTATAAAACAGCTGAAGCTAAACAGCTGTTAAACTTAATAATATATATATTTTAATAATTATAATTTTATTATTTAATATTAGTCTAATAAATATAATTCTGCCGATCTATTATTAAAAATAAAAAAAATTTAAAAATTCTATCTGATATAAAGAATCTAAAGTTAATATAATATTAAATAGTTAGTAAATTTTTTATAAGATTATAGCTTTTGATTAAAATATAATAAAATATTTTTATAAAAAAGTGTTCAATTCTATATCCGCTAGCATATATTAAGTTTACTAGAATCTAAATATAATTAAATTAATATAAAAATAGTTAGCTGGATTATTAAAATATTTTATAATTTATATATTAATATATTAATAATATTCCGAGTATATAAGTATAAGAATTTATTATATTCTAAAATTATTAGAATAAGCTTATTCTATAATAAATATATTAGTATATTAACAGTATTCCGAATATATAAAAATAAAAACTTATTTTATTCTAAAATTAATAAAGAATTTTATTTTCTGATTAAAAAAATCTAAAATAAAGATATAAAAATATATAATTAAAAACTTACTATTTTAATAAATAATTCTAAGTCTAAATATTAAAAAATTAATAAGAATAATCTTATTATATATAAATACTACTTGTATATTTCTATAAAAAAGGTTTTTAGTAATATTTATCAAATCTTTATTATAATAATCGGCTAGTAGGCTATTTTAAGTAATTAAAAATAAAAACTTTTTTTAAAAAAAGTTTTATTAAATAAATCTTTATAAAGATATAATTATCTATATTAAAAAGTATTCTATATATTAAAAAGTTATATTTACTAGATATAAATTATATAATAAACTTAAATTACTACTAATTTCTAGCTAATTTTTTATTAAATTATTTATAAACTTTATTATAAATCTGTCTTCTATTATAATAAAAAATAATATTTTAGATTTAATTTTTATTATTATTAATAAGTTTATAAAGTAGTATTAATTTTTATTTATATTATATATTATAACTATTTTAAAACTTGCTGAACCTTTTTATAGAAAAATTAAATTCTAATTTAAACTATCTTAAAATATAATTTTAAATAAAGATTTTTTTTACTAGTAAATTTTAGTTCCGAGTTGTCTATTATACTTAAATTAAATTTTATTTTTTAATAATATTTTAATCTTAGATTAATAGTTAAACCAAAAGGATAAATTAGATTTTTAAATAATATTTTTAATATTTTATTAATAAAAATTATTTAAACTAGTCTGTTCTACTATTTTTTACTTAATCTACTTATAATAATACTTTAAATTTAACTACTAGTTATTCTCTTTTTAAGACTCTTTTAGATTATTTATTTAATTTTTATTTTCGTACTAAGATTAGTATTTTTTAAAGAAAGATTTCTACAGCTAAAAATTAAATTAATAAATTAATTATATTATAGAAAAATTTATAAAATTACTAGCAAAATACTAATAAAATATAAAAAAAATATTATAATAAAAAGTACTAGCTAATAATTTTTAAAAAAAAATCTTATAAAGCTGTCTACTAAAAATTTAAAAATTAAAATTTTATTTTAGAAACTAGCTTTTTAATATATTAGATTTCTAAAAATTCTAGCAGCTATTAGAAAATAAATATATTAAATTTCTCTGTCTAATTACTATAATTAAATCTATAATATCTTTTATATATTATTATTAGAATAATAGAAATTTAATATAAATTTATAAGACTAACTCTACTTTTTAGATTTAAAAAAAAAAATGTTTAAGATTAAAGATATTAAAAATAAATAAATCTTTAATAATAAATAGTATTTTTTAGTTAAATAAACAGACTAGCTAAATAAATTTAATAAATAAATTCTAGAAAAATCGATAAATAATATCTAATAAGCTATTTAAAACTATAAAAAATAAAAATAAAAATTAGAATAATAAAAAATATTATATTTCTAAATATAAGAAAGATAATTAAATCTATATTAAATTATTATATTAGATATATTTAAAGTTTAATACTAAAATATACTTAAAATAAAAAGTCTTTATAAATAAATCGGATTTTTATTAAAAAACTACTAGATTAATCCGATTAATTAATATTATTTTTATAGAAAATAACCAGCAAAAAGCTAGAACTATTTTATTTTTTAAATATAAAAATCTTAAAAAAGATCTTATTATTATATATAGTATATTTTTTGCGGTAGATCTTCTTAAAAATATTTATTTAATTTTAGTTTATAAAAAAATCTATTATCTCTAAATACTAAATAAAATATAATTAGATTATTTATAATAAAACAACAGCCTATAATAAAAAAGTAATAAAAAACTAAATTAAATTAATAAATTAGCTTATAAATTAATAAAAAATTAATATAAAAATATATAATAATCTTAAACTTATTAATATTAATTAATTTATATTTACAGCGGTAGACCAGCTCGATTATTTTAATATTAATAATTAAAACTAGAATTAAGTAGCTAATCTAAATATAAAATATTAAGTTCTAATTTAGATTCTAATTAAAAGTAGTATAATTAATAAAAACCTTCTACCTTTAATTTAAAATCTATAAAAACTTAAGAATATTTTTTAATATATTAATTAAAGTCTAGTTTTTATTAACCTAATAAATCTACTAAAAAACTGTTAAAGTATATTTAATAATAAATCTG
This sequence comes from Aspergillus brunneoviolaceus CBS 621.78, assembly GCF_003184695.1. Classification (NCBI taxonomy): domain Eukaryota; kingdom Fungi; phylum Ascomycota; class Eurotiomycetes; order Eurotiales; family Aspergillaceae; genus Aspergillus; species Aspergillus brunneoviolaceus. Next base: position 154,128 of record NW_020290758.1, on the reverse strand, counting down.
GTCTTTATTAGAATATTACTTATATATTATAGATATTATAGTATTAAAAATATAGCTAGATATAAAATTTTCTACGTTAGTAATATTAAATCTTTTAATATTAGTTTTTAAATAATATAAATAAAAAGAATTTTAGATATAATAGGCATATCGGCCAAATAATAGTAAGTAGTTATTTATATTATATTAAAAAATAGTAAGAATAAGAATTTTAAAAAAATAAATTAACAGACAAATACTAAATAAATAATAAAAATAAAAATAAAAATAATAAAAAAAGAGAATATAGAAAAGAAATTTAATAGAAAATTAAGATATAAAAATAAATAAAAATAAATTAATTTTTTTTATTTATATATATACTTTATATCGGATTCTAATTAGATTATTAATAAAATATATATTTTATTTACTGTTTTAGAATCTTTTATTTACATAATATATAATTTACTAGATAATTTTTTTATTATTATAGTACTGAACTTTACTATTTAAAAAATACTACTAATAAAAAGATCTAATTAGAATAAATAATAAAACTATTTATAGTTATATTATTATATTAAATAGTCTGGCTTGGCGGAAAAGTATAATTATATAATATCTACTATTATTATAGTTTATATTTATTATTATAATAGTCTACTTCGGGGTTAATATAGATTTATTAAACTTTTAATCTAGATATTTTTATTATTATATTACTTCTTTTTTTTATATAATATATTGTTCTGAGATTCTTTAGAAAAAAAGATTTCTTAAAAATTAGTTTTAAAATTAATAAAAGACTGTTTTTAATTATTTTACTTGCCTTGTCTAACCAGCGTGTCTACTGCGTCAAATAGCTCCTAACAGAATTTTAATATTATCTAAATAAGCAGATATAATTCTTTATTTATTAAACTAGAATATTAATTATTTAATATTTAATAAAACAGTTTAAAAATTTAGATATTTTACGGAATTTCTTTTTTCGGAAATAGTATATATATTTTAACTAATTAAATAACTAGTACTTAATATTAATCCAGATAAACTACTTAGTTATATAAAATTTAAATTAATTAGTATTATATTATTAGTTTCAACAAGATTTAGATTAAGTAATATCTTATTAAAACTTGCGATAATTATAACTATAAATCTTTTTATATTAAGATTTTAAATATTAAAAAAAGATTTAATATTTTTTTTATAAATCTTCTATAAAAGAATTTTGATAATATATTAAAATATCTGATTTTATAAATATTAAAACAGCCTATTTTAAAAATATTTATATTACTTATATAAATTTTATATATTTTTATTAAGTCTAAGCTATTATAATTTTATAAAGTTTCTTTTTTCTATTTAGCTATTTATAGTTATAATATCTTTTAGTTTTATAGTTTCTTCTTTTATAATTTCTTTCTCTACAGCCTTTTTTATAATTTCTTTTTTATATCTTTTTTTTAACTATTTCTAAACTAAGACTATCTGTAGGAAGTTTATCATCTTTTTTTTTATTTAATAAGTACCTATTTTTTATACAGTTAGATAGTAATAAATAATCTAAAAAACAATAATTTAAAAAAATATTTCTTTTTATTTTTTATTAAAGCTTTTTATTTATTCTCTTTCTTTTATATTTTTATTACTTAAATTATTCATATTTTTTAATCAGACTTTTATAGAAATAAAGTTTTAAAACACCAATATAAAAGCTACTAATATAAAAATTTTTAATATAATTACTATTAAAATAAGGTTAGAACTTTTTAAAATATAAGAAAACAGTCTAATAAAAAATAAATAAAATAATATAATCAGCTATAATTACAGCTTATTAATATAATAATAAAGCCAAAAAATATAAACTGATATTGTTTAATTTTTAAATAAAAATATAATTAATATAATTAGAAAAAGTACATAAAATATAAAGAATAAAACTAATATAAAAATAGAAAAAAAAAATAAAAAAAATAAAAAAAATAAAAAAAAACAACTAGTATAGTATATTTAAACTTTAAGATCAAATAATATTAGTTATGCTTTTTCTAGTATAAAAGCAGACTAGTATTTTAAGTAATAAAAATATATTATATACTTTAAAAATATTAATCTTTTTATTAACTATATTAAAAACATAATTTATGTATATTAAGAACCTGCGGTATAAATAAGTATTATTAATTATTTATAAAAAATACCTTTCTATTAATATCTTATATTTAATAAATATAATATATATATATATTTCTAAAAAATAAAATATTTAAAGATCTTTATATTAGATTTAAGTCTAATCTTAGTTAATCATTTATTTATTTATAAGCTACTATAGATTATAACAAGCCGATATATATTAAAATAAATCTATTTAAATATTTATTTAAAATATTATATATAATTATAAAATCTTTTAGATTTATAATATTTATAATTAATTAATATTAATATAAATATATTTTTATTCTAATTTTATAACCGGTATTAATTTATTTATTTGAACTATTATAATAATTAAATTTTTTAGCTGTTTAGACAGTAAGATATCTTCTTAATAAAAATAATCAAATAATAAATAGAATATCTAATAAAAACATTAATACAAAAAAAATAATTATTATAATAATAATTATTAAAAAAAAAATTTTTTTTAGAAATATTTTAATAACATATATTAGCATTACTTTAATAATAGTTATTAAAAGTAGAATAACTATTAAAGCTATTAAAAAAACTAATATAAAATTAATTATAATAATTATAATAATTATTCTTTTAAGAACGTCTATATATTCTAATATAATTATAATTAATATAATAATAATTTTAATTCTAGAAAGTCTTAGCTTATTAATATAAATATAAATATTAATAACTAGAATAATAATAGATATTTTTTAAAATGAATAAAATATATAAAAATAAAATAATTTATAGATACAGCTGTAATAATAATTTTTATATTTTAAATAACTATTTCTAGTAAACTGTTTTTAAACTAGAATAAAAATTAGAGATATTAATATAAAAATAATAAATAATAGCTGTCTTAAAATTATATAAGTAGATTATAATAAATATATTAAATCTTTATCTAAAATAATAATTGATTCTAGTTTTAACTATATTTTATTTAAACTAATTTTATTATATCTAATAAGCTCGATAATATATATTTTTTTTTATTTTATAATAATAAATTTAATAAACTAATAATACATTATAATTATTATTATACTATTTTTATATTTTATAATAAACTATACTAATATATTTTTTATATAATAATAAAAAATATAAAAGATAAGCTATTAAAGCTTATAAAACTATAAAAGAAATTTCTACTTAATAATAAAATATATAAAAATATGAAATCTTAGTTTATTATAAAGAAAATCTACTTAGACCTATAATCTAATATATGAAAATATTAATATAGTATTTAAAATAGTAAAAATAGTATATATTTTATTAAAAAGCTTTTTACAAATATTTTTAAATATTATATTATTTATAAAAAAGAATATTATATTAAAATATATCAAATCTTCTAATGATTTATTTGTCTCTATTAAATATAAAAAGAATATTAATATTAATATATTTTATATATCGTAAACTACTATTATAATAATAGATTTTAATAAGAAAACTAATTTTTAAATAACATATATAAATATAAAGTATAGTTTAATTCTAATTAGTAAAATCTTTATTTTAAGTATTAAAAATATTAAGTTTTATTTTATTAAAAAAATATTTATATTATAAATGTTTTAGCTTCAAATATATTATAAATAAATATATTATTTTTTAAATATACTTTCTATGAATAATAGTAGAATAAAAAATATTAGTCTTTTAATTAAATTATTTAATATTAAGTATTAATATAACTATATTATTATAAAAATATTTATTATAAATAATTATAAGTTTAGAATAGATATATTTATAGATATTAATATAATTAGTTATAAAAATATTCTACTTGACTATTATTATTAGAGAATATAGCCAAGAAACTATAAAAGATTAATTAATAGTAAAATATAAATTAAAAAATAAATTAATCTGCTAATTTATTGAGTTTAATATACTATAATATCGATATATAATATAATATATATATTTATTTATATAAAAATAAAGCTACTAAAAAATAAAATTGTATGTTTAAACTTTTATTATAAAAAAAACTTATAAATTTATATATATTTAATAGATTTAGATTTTATTTTTATTTAAATTATAAATTAAAGTTTATATAATATAAGAATAGCCAGATATACCAGATTAAAAATAGTTTTACATAATAAATATACTATTATATATTAAATAGAAAATTATATAGTAAGACTAGCTTACTATTTAGATAAATATAATCTAAAACAGTTATTATATTATATAAATAAATTAAAATATATTAATCTAATTAGTTTTAATAAATAGTAAAAGTAATATCTTTTTTTTATTAAAAAATATATATTAAATACATATTAAAAAACAATTAGTATATACTGCTAATCTTACAAATAGTTATAATGAAAAGATTTTAGTTATAAAAAAACCACTTCTTCCTGTATAAAAAAAATAAAATACTTAAAACTATTATTATTATTAAAACAGTGGAAACGAAGATAATAAAACTACTAATAAAAAGATTATAAAAGATTTAAATAAAAAATTAAAAATAACTAAAAACTATAAGTTTTTATATTTAATATTAAAAAATACTACTATATTACCAATAGACTAAATTATATATAATAAAAATTCTAACTATATTTATTATTTTAAAGAAATAATTAGTAAGTATAATATATAAACTAAACTAAATAAATTTAATATTAAAATAGCAAATTCAACTAAAGACTAATAGCTAGAAATATTAATAAAAGAAATTTTAAAATATTTAAATTATATATATACATAGCACATTAGCAAGCAAAATTAGAAAATTATTAATAAAATATTTAATTTTTCATATATTTAAAATATGTTTTGTTTTACTAAAAATTATATTTTAATTGTATATTCTGTTTGTATAGTCTAAAAAACTGTAATTAATCTAATTATAAATATAAAAATAATAAAAAAATATATAGTAATAAATTTATAAAAAATAAAGAAAAAAATTATATTTGATTTTTATTTAATTTTATTATAAAATAAGATTATTCGGCTAGTAGCTGGATATATATATATATTATTATAATAAATATTTATGAATATTTTTATTAATAGCTTATAAAATATATATATATATTATAATTATAGAATTTATTAATTTGATTCTATATATCTACAAATAGATAGATTTTGATTTTAAAAAATTTTAAATATTTTATAAAATATATATTAATAATTTAGTAATTATAATAATTAGTTTTAATATATATATTAAATATTTATATTAAATATTCAAATATTTTAAAATAATAAATATTAAGTTTAAGCTTACTAAGACTTTTATAATTCTTTTATTTATATAATTATTAAACTAATAAGTTAATAATTCTAGTCTATCTATTCTAAAAAAAACTGTTCATAATATTTTTTTCTATTTTCTAACATACTTTTAGTTTTAAAATATTATTTTAATATTATAAATTATATATAATATTAAAAATTATAATAAACTACCCCCGTATAGCTGTTTTAAAATAAAAAGATAATATTTTTTAAAAACTTACCAAGTTAAAAAAACTAAAATTAAAAAATATATTTTAATAATATTATATAAATATTAATATTTAATAAGTTTACCGCATTTAATGATCTATAAATAAAACTTAATAAAAATATAGATAAAATATTAATATATTTTTAATCTAAGTCTTAATTATAAATTAATCTAGATATTTTATATAAAAATATAATACTATTTTATATTATATTAATTAAAATAAGTTATACAATTTATTAAAACTAGTTTTATTTTTTAGTAGATTTCTTACAGTTTATAAATATAATTACTAACTAATAAAACTTAAAATATTCTATTTTATTTAAAGTTATACATATATCAATAATACTATATATAAATTATATAAATACTATCAGACTAATTTAAATAATAATATTTAATATAATAATATTAAAGTATTAAAATCTTTATCTTATTTATATATTCTAGTTTATATAAAAATCTTACTTATAAATATATTATCTTATCTTCTAGCTGAAAATATATTATATATATCTTTTAGTCTTAATAATCCTTTTAAAGTAGAATTAGCAGTTATATAAAAAAATATTATATTATTTAATTTAAATATTCATTAAGTCATATACTATTATAAAATAGTAGAATATAATATTTTACTAATTTTGTTATTAAAAGGTTTTAGAATATATATTTTACTATTTGATAAAAAAGCTTTTCTATATAATATATAATAAATATAAATATTAAAGAACTACTAAATATTTTACTATATTAAAAAATCTTATATTATACCGAAGCTGTACTATACTTAATAAATATATATATTATTATTGAAAATATTTATATAATTATATATGAAAATATAGATTTTTTAATATTTTTTAACTAAATATTTTATTAGCTATTTTATTTTATATAATAATAATTAATTTTATTATTAGTCTATCGGCTTTTAAATATTGACTAGTATATAAACTTAAAATATTATAAGTATAAATATTTTAAATAAATATAATTAGCTTATAGCTTTTGTCGATAAATTTATAAAATAAATTAATTTAATATTTAAATTTATATAATAGTTTATATTTCTCTAAAAATACCAGCTAGTATTATATTTTTAAAAATATAACTAAAATTTATTTTATATTTTTATATTTAATTATAATATCTGATTTCTTAGCAACTTTTAAGTTAAAATATTTAAAAAACTAAATATAAAATAATATTATTTTACCATATATTATCTATAGACAGATAAATAAATAAAAAAAATTAAATAATTAAAATTATATTTTAATATATGTATATATATAAAATTATTAAATTTACTAAATATAATTTCTATTTTAAATTATTATTTAGATTAATAATTTTACTAATATAATTATAAAAATAAGCCTGTATAATTTTATATTTAAAATATTTTTATATAATTTATAAATAAGGTAAATATTTATTTGTAAATTAATATTTTAAATTATACCTAAATACTAAAATATATATAAATTTATAGTTATATATATAAAATATATTTATACTAGAATTATTAGGTTATTGAATTTGATATTAAAAATAAAATATATTTTAAATTTTATAAAAACTATAGCCTTTTAATTAGTAAAATAAAGGTTATTGAAAAGAAATTTAGTTATTAATATACTAGTTTATTTTATATTTTAAAACAGATTAAAGAATTTATTTACTATCTAAATATTTTATTGAAACAATAATTATATTTAAAGTTTTTAATAATATAATTAGAACCGATATTTAAAACTGACGATTTATATAACTAATAATATATTTAATTATGTATAATATAAAAAATAAATTTAAAATTAAATATATTCTTATAAGCAGAATAGTATATTATTAACTAAAAAAATAGTTTTAAAATAATTAAATATTTTATTTAATTTATATAATACAGTTCTAAAAGAGATAAATAAATAAGTAAAAGAAATATTAATAGAATAAATCTAATTACAAAGTTTAAAATAACCTATATCTAATATTTCTAATTATTTTTTTATTTTAATTATCTTTTTTTATTTACTGAGTTATACTATACTATTTAATATTTTTTTATTATATTCTTATTCTGTATATTTTCTTTTTTTCTATTAAGTCCTATATTTTTATTATATTCTTATTCTGTATATTTCTTTTTACTATTATATTTTTATTTTTTAAGCTTTATAATATATTCTAATTCTATTTATTTTATATATTTTTATTATATTTGTTTTATATATTCTATCATCTAACATGTTAGACTTCTTATTTATTTTTTAAATTATTATATTTTTGTAATAGTTTGCTTTCGATATTATAAAAATAATATATAATAATAAATAAAAAGAACATTTATAATAAAACTTAAAAACTTAATAATAAAAATCTAATTATATCCATTCTTAAAAAAAATAAAAAATTATAAAATAAAATAAATAAAATATGATTAAACTATTTAAACTTAAAAATATTTAGTAATACAATTTTAAAATATAATTTTTAAAAAATAGTTATTTTATAATATATATCTGTTTAACTAGTTTATTTATATAATATATAAGTTTTTACCAGCAGTTAAATAAACTAAATATTATATAAATTTTATTTATAGAAATCTGCTTTAAATAGAAACAATACTAATAAATAAAATTATAATAATTTATATTTATACATTTTAGTAGTATTTAATTATAAATAAAAAATATATTTTCTATTATAAGACCAGCTGTTTTTAATAATTATAATTTTTAAATAAAATAATAAAATATAAAAACTAACAGCTTTTTTAAAAATAATATATAAATTAGATATTATATTATAAAACCTGAGAATATTCGGAATATCTAAAATAAAATATAAATATATATAATTATAGTAAATTATAATACTATAAACTATAATAATTAAAAAAAATTAAATTAAATAAATTACAATAAAACAGATGTTTAATATTCTTATAATAATAGTTTTATTATAATTTATTCAAATAATAATTTTATTATAATTTATACTTATGATAAAAATAATAAAAAAATAATTTTTTTAATATTTTTTAAATTAAATCTTATTTAAGTTATTACTTAATATACTAAATAATAACATATATAAAAATAAAAATAATTAGTTATATAATATCTAACTAAATATAAATGCTAATAATAAAAGAAAGAATTTTATTGAATCTATTTTTAATCTATTTATTAACTATATATTATATTTTCTTAATATAAATATAAGCTAGATTAAAATAATTAAATTTATTAATACTACTAATATAAATAAGTTTAAAATATTAGTAAAAACTATAAATATTAATATAACTAAAATACTATTATTTAATTAAATAAAAAAAATAATTAAAACCGGAGTCTAGTAATTTCTTAAAATAATTATATACAAATTTTAAATATATAGCTGTATGTTGGTATGCTGGGCTAAAAGCCCCAAGACGAAAAGACGTCAAGATGATATCTCATATTATTCTGATGAAGACATAAGGGAGTAACAAGGGCGTTACCAGTACAAGAAGACCATCTTGTTGACTCTGTTCCAACGTCTTACTTCTCCCGTCTTATTCCTTCTTTATTCGTTTCTTCCGTCTTCTGACTATATCTGTACTTAATACTTTATAATCCGTACTACAGAAGGAATAACAACTTTATACCGTTATATCATCTTGACGTCTTTTCGTCTTGGGGCTTTTAGCCCAGCATACCAACAAGTTGGTAGCATGTCTCAACTCGTTTATGCGGTGCGGCAACTGTTCTAGGTCACGTTCGTCGGGACAGTAAGCCAGCTCTGCTGCATGGTCCTCTACTTAATATACGGTAATATACTCGTTGTCTAAGACTGCTTCCAACCTGACGTGTCTGGCCACTATTATATTATATAAAATTTAATTTATAGCTTGTATAAAGGCGAAATCTAAATTAACCAAGTATATATAGACTGTAAGATCTTTTTATAGTAAGAGTTCGAATATACAGTCTATATCTTCTGGTAGTTCTGTTTTTATGCGGACGGATATATATACTATATTATATACTAGTATTATAACATACTTAATTAAATAAACTAGTATATTAATCTGTCTTTTAGCTTATACTTAAATATTGATTAGTATATTTTTATAGTCTTCTAGATATACTTTCTAGCGGTAACAGTTAAGTAGAATTTTTTTATAGCCAATTATATTAGTATCTATAAATATATCTATTTTAAACTTAGGATTATTTATAATAAATACTCTTATAGTAATACAGCTATATTAATACTTAATATTAAATAGTTTAACTAAAAAGCTAATATTCTTTTATTCTACTATTATTTTTAAAAAGTATATCTAAAAAATAATATACTTACTTATAATATACTTAAAGCTAATATCTGTAATATAAATATTTCTATTAATAAAATAAAACTTAATATTTTTAATACTCGAGATAAAGATTTTACTAATTAAAATTAAACTGTATTTTATATTTAAGTATATTACTCGAAGGTTAGTCTTCTTATTAAGACTTATTATTATAATAATAGCTTACTATATATAAAATATATTAATATTAATATTTTTTTTATATTTTATAAAAATAAATATATTGTTAGAAAGTTTAATATATTTTAGTATAATATTCTTTTTTATAAATAATATAATATTTAAAAATATTAGTAATATATTTCTGAATTTTACTATATTAGTATTTTTATATTTTTAGTAACAGATTTTCCGACTTTATAATATATTAGAATTTTATATTATAGTCTTAGTTTTAGGCTTCGCCGATTATAGTATATTTAATACTATTAGTATTAAAGCCTTAAAAAAGTTTTCTATTTCTATATTTTTTACTGTTATATATAGAATATACTAATACAGCTTATTATAAAATATAAAAATAATATAACAGTAGTTATAAGTCGCTATAAATTTATTAGATTTATTATTATAAAATAAAAAAATAAGATATATATAATTATTTTTAGTTTTATAATTATAATACTGCTTATTATATTTATTATTATAATAGTTACTATAATAAATATTAGTCTGGTTTTTATAATAGTTATATTTTTTATTATAGTTATAGTATATATTGTTGAACTTGTTAGATATAATAAAATTAGTTAAAACTAAATATAGCTAAAGCTAAGACTAAGATTAAATATTATTTTAAATAAAGATCTAGTATACCTGCTGTAGTTTATCTATATAATTCTAAGACTATTATTATTTATTATTTTTTATATTAATATTTCTAGTCTTTATTTTAATCTAAAAATAATCTGTTAGAAGCAGCTATTTAAAATATAAAAGCTACTACTATAGCTACATCTATAGATTATTTTATTTTTATATATTTTATTTATTTTAAAAAAAACATCTATTATTATTCTAGTTATTAATATTTATATTTATATTAATAAGCCAAGACTTTCTAAAATTAAAATTATTATTATATTAGTTGCGACCGTATTAGAATATATAAAAATTTTTAAAAAAAACAGTTACTATAATTATTATAGTTATTTCTATATTAGTTTTTTTAATAATTCTAATAGTTATTTTAATTTTAATAAATATTATTAAAGTAACTTTAATATATATTATTAAAATATTATTTTTTTTAATAGTTATTATTATAACAATTGCTGTTTTTATATTAATATTTTTACTAAATATTCTGCTTATTATCTAATTATCTTTGCTAAAAAAATATCTTATTGTCTAAACAGCTAAAAAATTCGACTATTATAATAGTTTATATAGATAAATTAATACCGGCTGTAAGATTAGAATAAAAATATATTTATATTAATATTAACTAGTTATAAATATTATTAATATAAAAGACCTTATAATTATATATAATATTTTAAGTAAATATCTAAATAGACTTATCTTAATATATATCTATTTATTTATAATCTATAGTAGCTTGCAGACAAGTAAATATCTAAATAATATTAAACTTAAATCTAATATAAAGATCTTCGAGTATTCTGTCTTCTAAATATATATATATATATATATCTTTCTTATATTCGCTAAGTACAAGATGCTAATCAAGAGCTGTATTCTAAAAACAACCAGTAATATTTATTTATACTACAGATTCTTAATATACATAAACCATATTCTTAATATAGTTGATAAAAAGATTGATATTCTTAAAGTATATAATATATTCTTATTACTTAAGATGCTGGTCCGTCTTCATATTGGGGAAGAAATAACCGATATCATCAGACTTCAAAGCCTGGGCGTACTTGAGACATGCCAACCCAATCAGCCTCAACAGGCGCCAGAGGCGATGTCTCGCCCGCTCCCCATTAAAAGACGTATACCGAATATATATCAAAGAGCAATTAGCCTACACTGCCGATCTTAAAAATACTTATAATAAAAAAATTCTATTTATAAGAAGACCAACCCCCTCCTAATAAAAGAAAAAAAAATAAAATATTTAAAAACACTGTCAGTATTAAGACAGCAGATATAAAAATAATAAAACTAGTAATAAAAAGACTATAAAATACTTAGATAAAAGATTAAAAATAATTAAAAACTATAAATTTTTATATTTAGTATTAGAAAATACTATTATATTACCAACAGACCAGATTATATATAATAAAAATCCTGAAACTATTTGTCGTCTTATAAAAATAATTAATAAGTATAATATATAGGCCAAACCAGACAGATCTAATATTAAAATAGTAAATATATCCAAAAATTAATAACTAAAAATAAAAATAAAAAAAAAATACTAAAATATTTAAGCTATATATATATCACGTCAGCAAGCAGAATCAGAAAGTAATTAATAAAATATTTAATTTTTTATATATTTAAAATAAAATATTTTTTACTAAAAATCATACTTTAATAGTATATTCTGTTTTTATAGTCTAAAAAACAGTAATTAATCTAATTATAAATATAAAAACAGCAAAAAAATATATAATAATAAATCTATAAAAAATAAATAAAAAAACTATACCAGATCTCTATTTAGTTTTATTATAAAATAATATTATCCAGCTGGTAGCCGGCTGTACTTATATTATAATAGTTAATATTTATAAATATTTTTATTAGTAGCTTATTAAATATATATATTATAATTATCTTATAGTTATAATATATCGGGACCAGAAAGTCTTTTATATTATAATTATAAGATTTATTAATTTAGTTTTATATATCTAGAGACAGATAAATCTTAATCTTAAAAAATTTTAAATATTTTATAGAGTATATATTAATAATCTGGTAATTATATTAATTAATTTTAATATATATATTAAGCACCTATATTAAGTATTTAAATATTTTAAAATAATAAATATTAAGCTTAAGCCTATTAAGATTTTTATAGCTTTTTTATTTATACAGCTACTAAATTAATAAGTCGATAATCTTAATCTATCTATTTTAAAAAAAAAGCTGGTAATAATATAATTTTTTCTATTTTTTAATATACTATTAGTATTAAAATACTATCTTAGTATTATAAACTATTTATAATATTAGAAACTATAATATACTGTCTGTATACAGCTATTTTAAAATAAAAAAATAATATTTTTTAAAAACTTGCTGAACTAAAAAGACTAAAACCGGAAGATATACTCTAATAATATTATATAAATACTAATATCTAATAAGCTTACTGTATTTAATAATCTACAGATAAAATTTAATAAAAATATAAACAAAATACTAGTATATTTTCAACCTAAATATTAATTATATATTAATCTAAACACCTCACGCAAGAAATATAATATTATTTTATATTATATTAAATAAGATAAATTATATAAACTATTAAAATTATTTTTATATATTTAAATATAACTAGTTCTATTTCTCAGCAGATTTCTTATAGTTTATAAATATAACTATTAACTAATAAAACTTAAAATATTCTATTTTATTTAAATAATCTAAAAAATAAAATATTATTTTAAAACTATATATATATTAATAATAATATATATAAACTATATAAGCACAGTCGGACTCGCCTAAAAAATAATATTTAATATAATAGTTTTAGAGTATCTAAATCTTTATCTTATTTATATATTTTAGTTTATACAAAAACATCGCTTATAAGTATATTATAAAATTAAAAAAATAAATAGTTTTATAAATATATTATTTTATTTTCTAATTTAAAATATATTATATATATTTTTTAACCTCGATAACCTTCTTAAAGCAGAATTAATAATTATATAAAAAAATACTATATTATTTTATTTAAATATTAACTAACTAATATATTATTATAAAACAGCAGAATATAGTATCTTATTAATTTTATTATTAAAAATCTTTAAAATATATTTATATAGTCTATCTTAAAAATATTAGAATATCTTATATTATTTAAATATTATAAAATAATTCTAAGATAATTTTTTTATATATATTTAAAAATAGTCTGCTTTATATATCTAAAAATATAACAGATTTCGTAGATAAAATATACTAAAAATCTTAGTTATATTTATTTTACTATTTTATAAAAAAGTTTTTCTATATAATATATAATAACTATAAATACTAAAAAACTAATAAATATCTTACTATACTAAAAAGTCTTATACTATACTAAGACTGTACTATACTTAATAAATATAAATATTACTATTCTAAATATTTATATAACTATATATAAAAATATAAATTCTTTAATATTTTTTCACCAATTATCTTATCAGCTATTTTATTTTATATAATAATAATTAATTTTATTATTAGCTTATCAGCTGTTAAATATCTACTAGTATATAAGTTTAATAATTTTATAAATATAAATATTCTAAATAAATATAATTAGTTTATAATCTTTATTAATAAATTTATAAAATAAATAAATCTAATATATAAATATATATAATAGCCTATATTCCTCTAAAAATATCAGCTAGTATTATATTTTTAAAAATATAATTAAAACTTATTTTATATTTTTATATCTAACTGTAACACCTAATTTCTAAATAACTTTTAATCCGAAATATTTAAAAAACTAAATATAAAATAATATTATTTTATTATATATTATCTACAGACAGATAAATAGACAGAAAAAATAAATTAAATAATTAAAATTATATTTTAATATATATATATATAAAATTATTAAATTTACTGAATATAATTCTTATCTTAAATTATTAATTAGATTAATAATTCTATTAATTTAGTTATAAAACCAAGCCTGTATAAACTTATATACAGAATATTTTTAAATAATTTATAAATATAAATTAAATATTTATTTATAAAATAATACTTCGAACTATACTTAAATATCGAAAAAATATATAAATTTGCAGTTATATAAATAAAATATATTTATAATAAAAATTATTAGCCTATAAAATTTAATATTAGAAATAAAGTATATTTTAAATTTTATAAAAACTATAGTCTTCTAATTAACAAAATAAAAATTATTAAAAATAAACTTAGTTATTAATATACTAATCTACTTTATATTTTAAAATAAATTAAAAGACTTATTTATTATCTTAATATTTTCTTAAACTAGTAGATATATTTAATAATTTTAATAATACAGCTAAAACCGGTATTTAAAACTAAAAATTTATACAACCAATAATATATTTAGTTATTTATAATATAAAAAAATAAAAATATAAAAAATAAATATAAGATTAAATATATTTTTATAAACAGACCAGCACGCGGTCGACTAAAAAAAAATAATTCTAAAATAATTAAATATCTTATTCGATTTATAAAATACAGTTCTAAAAAAAATAAATAAATAAATAAAAAAATATTAATACAGCAGATCTGATTAAAAAATTTAAAACAAGCTATATCTAATTTTTATTTATTTAATTATATTATATTTAATATTCTAATTATTTTTTTCTATTTAATATTTTAATTATTTTTTTCTATTTACCAAATTATATCAACTGTCTAATATTTTTTTTCTTTTTATTTTCTTTTTTTTTATTCTTTTTTTTTATTATATTTTTATCTTCTATAATATATACTTTTACTATTTTTTATTAAAATATTCTTAAATATATTTTTACTTTTTTTATTCTAATATATTTTTATTATCTACTATACCAGATTTTTTATTTATTTTTAAGACTATTATATTTTTAATACTATACTCCCGGCGCTACAAAAGTAATATATTATAATAAATAAAAAAAATATCTACTCTAAAACTTAAAAGCTTAATAATAAAAACCTAATTATATCTATTCCTAAAAAAATAAAAAATAATAAAATAAAATAGATAAAATATAATTAAGCTACTTAAATCTAAAAATCTTTAATAGTAAAATACTAGAATCTAATTCTTAAAAAATAGTTATTTTATAATATATATCTATCTAACTAGCTTATTTATATAATATATAAACTTTTATCAGCAGCTAAATAAATTAAATATAATATAAATTTTATCTACAAAGATCTGCTCCGAGCAGAAAAAATATTAATAAATAAAATTATAATAATTTATACTTACAGGCTTTAATAATATCTAATTATTTATAAAAAATATATTTTTTATAGCGAGACCGGCCGCCTTTAATAATTATAATTTCTAGTAAAATAATAAAATATAAAAACTAATAATCTTTCTAAAAACAGTATATAAATCGGATATTATATTATAAGATTTAAAAATATTTAAAATATCTAAAATAAAATATAAATATATATAACTATAATAAACTATAATACTATAAACTATAATAACCAAATAAAAAAACTAAATTAAATAAATTAAAATAAAATAAATACCTAATATTTTTATAATAATAATTTTATTATAATTTATATTTATAATAAAAATAATAAAAAAACAGTTCTTCTAATTTCTTTAAATCAAATCCTATCTAAGCTATTAATTAATATACTAAATAATAATATATATAAAAACAGAAATAATTAACTATATAGTACCCGACCAAGTACAGATTCTAATAATAAAAAAAAAATTTTATTTAATCTATTTTTAAACTATCTATTAACTATATATTATATTTTTTTAATATAAATATAAACTAGATTAAAATAATTAAATCTATAAATACTGCCGATACAGACAAGTTTAAAATATTAAATAAGCCTATATTAAAAACTATAGATATTAGTATAATTAAGATACTATTATCCAACTAGATAAAAAAAATAATTAAAAACAGAGTCCAGCAGCTTTTTAAAATAATTATATAAAAACTTTATATATCTAGCTGTAATAATCTCAGTCTAAATAATACATCTTATAAAACTAGTATTAAATTTAGACTATTTAAAACAGATATGTTTAAAGCAAACACACCTAAAACAAATATATTTAAGATAAATATATCTAAAAATATATCTAAAACTACCAAAACAAAAGCCATACTCTATACTATACTTAAAAGAAAAATACTAATACTTCCAGCTATAAATAAATATATAAAATTACTCTAGTAAAAAACCGATAAAATTATATTTTAGAAAAATATTAAATACTAAAATCTAAATAATAAAATATAAAATAAAGTCGACAGATTCTAAAACTTAGATAATTTTATAATAAAAAAATATATTATATTAGTACTCAGATTATAAAATAGTTAAAATTAAAACTATTTTTACTGTTATATTAATTAGAAGTAGTTTAATATAAAAATTATTAATTAAATTTTTAATATAAATCAGAAAAATAAAAAATAGTAAAATATTATTTTTATAAATAATTAATATTTTTTTACTTTAAATCCAACTATAGTAGTTATAATATTAGATTAAATAAATAAAATAGCTACAAGCTGTTAGATAGTATTTTAAAAATTTATTCTACTTATTAACTTATTTAAAGATACTATTAAAAATATTATAAATAAGAAAGAAAAAAAGACCGGTATTAAAAAAAAAATATACTATATTATTTCTTAAAAAATACAAAATATTAACAGTACTAGATAAAAACAATAAAAATAACAGTAATAATAATAATATCTTATATTATTCTAATAAAAATATAAAAAAGTAATAAAAATATTACTAGTATAAAAAGACTATTTTATTAATTCTATTTTAATATCTTGTTTTTTCTATTTTACTTTTTTTTATTTATTTTTTCCGTCTTCTAACTATATTTATACTTAATACTCTATACTCTATACTATAAAAGAAATAATAACTTTATACTATTATATTATCTTAACATCTTTTTGTCTTAGGGCTTTTAGCCCAGCATACCAATACTGTAATAATCTTTGTTTAAATAATATATTTTATAAAATAGATATTAGACTTAGATTATTTAAGCCAGAAAATAGACTTTAAATAAATAAATTTAATATATTTTATAAAACTAGTATCAGACATAGACTATCTAAGCTAAGTTTTTAGATAAATATTTTCAAAATAGATATATCTAAGGCTGTTAAAACAAAACTTACTATACTTTATATTATATCTAAAAGAAAATACTAATACTTTCAGCTATAAATAAATATATAAAGTTACTTTAATAAAAAACTAATAAAATTATATTTTAAAGAAGTATTAGATATTAGAATCTAAACAATAGAATATAAAACAGAATTAATAAATTTTAAAATTTAAATAGATTTATAGTAAAAAAATATATTATATTAATATCTAGACTATAAAATAATTAAAATTAAAACTATATTTATTATTATTTTGATTAAAAGCAATCTAATATAAAAATTATCAATAAAATCCTTAATATAAACAAAAGAATAAAAAATAATAAAATATTATTTTTATAAATAATTAATATTTTTTATACTAAATCTAACTATAACAGTTATAGTATTAAATTAAATAAATAAAATAACTATAAGCTGTCAGGTAGTACTTTAAAAGTTTATTTTATTTATTAATTCTTTTAAAAATATTGTTAAAAATATTATAAATAAAAAAAAGAAAATACCGGTATTAAAAAAAAATATATATTATGTTATTTTTTTAAAAAATAAGATATTAACAGTACTAGATAAAAAGAATAATTTAGATAATTATATTATTCTAATAAAAATATAAAAAAATAATAAGAATATTACTAGTATAAAAAACCATTTATTAATTTAATATTTCTTATTTTAATATCTTACTTCTTTTGTCTTACTTTTTTTATATTTATTTCTTCTGTCTTTTTCTCTTTTTATATCTGCACTTAATATTATATATTTTATATATAGTTTAAGAAATAACAACTTTATACTGTTATATTATCTGAACTTCTTTGTATCTCAAGGGCTTCCATTCCAGCTGTTGGTATGCTAGGCTAAAAGCCCGAAGACAAAAAGACATCAAAATAATATAACAGTATAAAGTTGTTATTCTTTCTATAATACAGAGTATAGAGTATTAAATATAAATATAATTAAAAAATAAAAAAATAAATAAGAAAGAAATAAAATAAAAGAAGTAAGATATTAAAATAAAATTAATAAAATAATCTTCTTATACTAGTAATATTCTTATTATTTTTTTATATTTTTATTAGAATAATATAAGATATTATAATTATTACTATTATTTTTATTATTTTTATTGTTTTTGTTTAGTACTATTAATATTTTATATTTTTTAAAAAATAATATAGTATATTTTTTTTTTAATATTAGTCTTTTCTTCTTTCTTATCTACAACATTTTTAATAGTATCTTTAAAAAAATTAATAAGTAAGATAAACTTTTAAAGTACTGTCTAATAGTTTATAATTATTTTATTTATTTAGTTTAATATTATAATTATTATAATTAGATTTAGAATAAAAAAATATTAATTATTTATAAAAATAATATTTTATTATTTCTTATTTTTTTAGTCTATATTATAAACTTAGTTAATAATCTTTATATTAGACTATTTTTAATTAATATAATAATAGAAATAGTTTTAATTTTGATTATTTTATAGTCTAAGTACTAATATAATATATTTTTTTATTATAAAATTATTTAAGTTCTAGAATTTATTAATTTTATTTTATATCTTATTATTTAGATTTTAATATTTAATATCTTTTTAAAATATAATTTTATCGGCTTCTTACTGGAGTAATTTTATATATTTATTTATAGCTAAAAATATCGGTAATTTTTTTTAAATATAGTATAAAATATAGTTTTTTTTTTAACAGTCTTAAATATATTTTTAAATATATTTATTTTAAATATATTTATCTTAAATATGTTTATTTTAAATATATTTATTTTAGATATATTTATTTTAGATATATTTATTTTAAATAGCCCAAGTCTAATACTAGTTTTATAAGATATATTATTTAAACTAAGATTATTACAGCAAAATATATAAAACTTTTATATAATTATTTTAAGAAACTACTAAATTTTATTTTTAATTATTTTTTTTATCTAGTTAGATAGTAGTATTTTAGTTAGACTAATATCTGCAGTTTTTAGTATAGACTTATTTAATATTTTAGATTTATTTATATTAATAATATTTATAGGCTTAACTGTCTTAGTCTAGTTTATATTTATATTAAAAAAATATAATATATAGTTAATAAATAATTTAAAAATAAATTAAACAGGATTTTTTTTTATTATTAAAATCTATTTTTAATCGGATATTATATAGCTAATTATCTCTGTTTTTATATATATTATTATTTAGTATACTAACCAACAGCTTAAATAAAATTTAATTTAAAAAAATTAAAAAAACTATTTTTTTATTATTCTTATTATAAATATAAATTATAATAAAATTATTATTATAAAAATACTAGATATTTATTTTATTTTAATTTATTTAATTTAGTTTTTTTTTAGTTATTATAGTTTATAGTATTATAGTCTGTTATAATTATATATATTTATATTTTATTTTAAATATTCTGAATATTGTCAGGTTTTATAATATAATACCCGATCTATATACTATTTTTAAAAAGCTGTTAATTTTTATATCTTATTATTTTACTAAAAATTATAACTACTAAAAACAGCCGGTCTTATAATAAAAAATATATTTTTTATATATAATTAAATATTATTAAAGTTTATAAATATAAATTATTATAATTTTATTTATTAGTATTCTTTCTACTCGGAGTAGGCTTTTATAAATAAAATCTATATTATATTTAGTTTATTCAGCTGCTAGTAAAAGTTTATATATTATATAAATAAACTAGTTAAATAAATATATATTATAAAATAATTATTTTTTAAAAATCAGATTTTAATATTTTATTATTAAAAGTCTTTAGATCTAAGTAGCTTGATTATATTTTATTTACTTTATTTTATTATTTTTTATTTTATTAAAAATAAGTATAATTAGATTCTTATTATTAAGTTTTTAAGTTCCGAAGTAGATATTTATTTTATTTATTATAATATATTACTTCTGTAATACCGGAAGTATAATATTAAAAAATATAATAATTTTAAAAATAAATAAAAAGTCTAGTATAGTAGATAATAAAAATATATTAAAATAAAAAAATAAGAATATATTTAAGAATATTTTAATAAGAAATAATAAAAATATATATTATAAAAAATAAAAATATAATAAAAAGAAAAAGAATAAAAAAAAAAATAAAAAAAATATTAAATAGTCGGTATAATTCGGTAGATAAAAAAAATAATTAAAATATTAAATAAAAAAAGTAGTTAAAATATTAAATATAATATAATTAAATAAATAAGAATTAAATATAACTTATTTTAAATTTTCTAATCAGATCTGCTGTATTAATATCTTTTTTATTTATTTATTTCTTTCTTTTAGAATTATATTTTATAAATTAAATAAGATATTTAATTATTCTAGAACTATCTTTTTTTAGTTAATTATATATTAGATTATTTATAAAAATATATTTAATCTTATATTTATCTTCTATATCTTTATCTTCTTATATTATAAATAATTAAATATACTATTAGTTATATAAATCGTCGGTTTTAAGTACCGGTTTAAATTATATTATTAAAATTACTAAATATATCTGCTAGTTTAATAAAATATTAAAATATTAAATAAGTTTTTTAATCTGTTCTAGAATATAAAATAAACCAGTATATTAATAATTAAGTTTATTTTTAATAATCTTTATTTTATTAATTAAAAGGCTATAGTTTTTATAAAATCTAAAATATATTTTATTTTTAATATTAAATTTTATAAACTAATAATATTTATTATAAATATACTTTATTTATACAGCTGTAAATTTATATATTTTTTTAATATTTAAATATAGCTTAAAATATTATTTTATAAGTAAATATCTAGCTTATATTTATAAATTATCTAAAAATATTTTATATATAAATTTATATAGGCTTGTTTTTATAATTAAACTAATAAAACTATTAATTTAACTAATAATTTAAAATAAGAATTATATCTAATAAATCTAATAATCTTATATATATATATATTAAAATATAATTTTAACTATCTAATTTATTTTTTCTATCTGTTTGTTTATTTGTAGATAATATATAATAAAATAATATTATTTTATATTTAGTTTTTTAAATATTTCGAACTAAAAGTTACTTAAAAATCGGATATTATAGTTAAATATAAAAATATAAAATAAACTTTAATTATATTTTTAAAAATATAATACTAGCTGGTATTTTTAGAAAAATATAAATTATTATATATATTTAGATATTAGATCTATTTATTTTATAAACTTATTAATAAAAACTATAAGCTGATTATATTTATTTAAAATATTTATATTTATAATATTTTTAAATTTATATACTAATAAATATTTAACAGCCGGCAGGCTAACAATAAAGTTAATTATTATT
Organism: Aspergillus brunneoviolaceus CBS 621.78; assembly: GCF_003184695.1. Taxonomy (NCBI): domain Eukaryota; kingdom Fungi; phylum Ascomycota; class Eurotiomycetes; order Eurotiales; family Aspergillaceae; genus Aspergillus; species Aspergillus brunneoviolaceus. The sequence continues at coordinate 131,585 of NW_020290758.1, read as the reverse complement.
ATATAAAATAAAATAATTAATAAGATAATTGGTTACAAAATATTAAAAAATCTATATTTTTATATATAGTTATATAAATATTTAAAATAGTAATATATATACTTATTAAATATAGTATAATCTTAATATAATATAAGATTTTTTAGTATAGTAAAATATTTATCGGTTTTTTAGTATTTATAGTTGTTATATATTATATAAAAAAGCTTTTCTATAAAATAATAAAATATATATAACTAAGATTTTTAGTATATTTTATTTATAGAACCTTTTATATTCTTAAATATATAAAATAAACCGTTCTTAAATATATACAAAAGATTTATTTTAGAATTATTTTATAATATCTAGATAATATAAAATATTCTAATATCTCTAGAATAGACTTTATAAATATATACTTTAAAAATTTCTAATAATAAAATTAATAAGATATTATATTCTGTTGTTTTATAATAATATATTAGTTAGTTAATATTTAAATAAAATAATATAATATTTTTTTATATAACTGCTAATTCTACTTTAAGAAAATTATTAAAAGTAAAAAATATATAGTATATTTTTAGCTAGAAGATAAGATATTATATTAATAAGACTATTTATTTTTTCTAATCTATAATATATTTATAAATAATATTTTTATATAAATTAAAATATATAAGTAAGATAAAAATTTAAATATATTAAAATTATTATATTAAATATTATTTTAGAGCAAGTCTGATAATACTTATATAATCTATATATATTATTATTAGTATATATATAACTTTAAAATAATATTTTATTTTTAAAATTATTTAAATAAAATAAAATATTTTAAATTTTATTAGCTAATAATTATATTTATAAACTATAAGAAATCTGCTGAAAAATAAAACTAGTTATATTTAAATATATAAAAACAGTTTTAATAAGTTATATAATTTATATTATTTAATATAATATAAAATAATACTATATTTTTTATATAAAATATCTAAATTAATATATAATTAATATTCAGATCGAAAATATACTAGTATTTTATTTATATTTTTATTAAACTTTATTTATAGATTATTAAATATAGTAAGCTTATTAAATATTAATATTTATATAATATTATTAAAATATATCTTCCGGTTTTAGTCTTTTTAGCTTAACAAGTTTTTAAAAAATATTATTTTTTTATTTTAAAATATACTATTAGTATATTATAGTATTTAATATTATAAATAACTTATAATATTAAAATAATACTTTAATACTAATAGTATATTAGAAAATAAAAAAAAACTATATTATTGCTAATTTTTTTTTAAAGTAAATAGACTAAAACTATTAATGTATTAGTCTAATAGCTGTACAGATAGAAAAGCTATAAAAATTTTAATAAATTTAAGCTTAATATTTATTATCTTAAAATATTTAAAATATTTAATATAAATATTTAATATATATGTTAAAACTAATTAATATAATTATCAGATTATTAATATATACTTTATAAAATATTTAAAATTTCTTAAAATTAAGATCTATCTATCTCTGGATATATAAAACTAAATTAATAAATTTTATAATTATAATATAAAAAACTTTCTAATTTCAATATATTATAATTATTTTATAATTATAATATATATATTTAATAAGCTATTAATAAAAGTATTTATAAATATTAATTATTATAATATAAATATAGCTGGCTACCAGCTGGATAATATTATTTTATAATAAAACTAAATAAAAATCTAATATAATTTTTTTATTTATTTTTTATAAATCTACTACTGTATGTCTCTTTACTATTTTTATATTTATAATTAAATTAATTACTGTTCTTCAGATTATAAAAATAAAATATACTATTAAAATATAGTTTTTAATAAAAAATATCTTATTTTAAATATATAAAAAATTAAATATTCTATTAATTACTTTCTAATTCTGTTTATTAATATAATATATATATAACTTAAGTATTTTAGTATCTTTTTTTATTAATATTTTCAGCTATTAATCTTCGGATATATTTATTATTCTAATATTAAATCTGTTTAGTTTAGTTTATATATTATACTTACTAATTATTTCTGTAAGATAATAAATAGTTTTAGAATCTTTACTATATATAATCTAATTTATTAGTAATATAGTAATATTCTCTAATATTAAGTATAAAGATTTATAGTCTTTAATTATTTTTAATCTTTTATCTAAGTATTCTGTAATTTTTTTATTATTAATTTTATTATTTTTATATCTGCTGTTTTAATACTAATAGAATTTTTAAATATTCTATCTTTTTTTTTACCGGAGAAGAATTAGTCTTTTTATAAATAAAATCTTTTTATTATAATTATCTTCGAGGTCGGTAGTATAAATTAATTATTTTTTAATATATATTTAGTATATATTTTTTAATAAAAAATAAATAAAATATCGTCTCTAGCGCTTGTTAAGACTAATTAAATTAATATATTTTAATTTATTTATATAGTATAATAATTATTTTAAATTATATTTATTAAAGCAGCAAGCCAGCTCTATTATATAATTTTTTATTTAATATATAATAATATATTTATTATTTAAGACTGCTTTCAACCTGGTATATCTAGCTATTATAATATTATATAAAATTTAATTTATAGTCTGTATAAAAATAAAATCTAAATTAACTAAATATATATAAATTATAAGATCTTTTTATAGTAAAAGTTTAAATATATAATTTATTTTTTTTAATAATTTTATTTTTATACAGACGGATATATATATTATATTATATATTAATACTATAATATATTTAGCTAAATAAACTAGTATATTAATCTATTTTTTAATTTATATTTAAATATTAATCGGTATATTTTTATAGTCTTTTAAATATCTTTTCTAATAATAATAATTAAATAAAATTTTTTTATAGCTAATTATATTAGTATTTATAAATATATCTACTTTAAATTTAAAATTATTTATAATAAATATTCTTATAATAATACAGCCATATTAATACTTAATATTATATAATTTAATTAAAAAACCAATATTTTTTTACTTTGTTATTATTTTTAGAAAATATATTTAAAAAATAATATACTTACTTACAGTATACTTAAAGCTAATATTTATAATATAAATATTTCTACTGATAAAATAAAATTTAATATTTTTAATATTTAAGATAAAAACTTTATTAATTAGAATTAAACTATATTTTATATTCAGGTATATTACTCAGAGGTTAATTTTTTTATTAAAACTTATTATTATAATAACAGCTTGCTATATATAAAATATATTAATATTAATATTCTTCTTATATCTTATAGAAATAAATATATTATTAGAGAATTTAATCTATTTTAATATAATATTTTTTTTATAAATAATATAATATCTAGAAGTATTAGTAGTATATCTCTAGATTTTATTATATTAATATTTTTATATTTTTAATAACAGGTTTTCTAACTTTACAGTTTATTAAAGTTTTATATTTTAATCTTAGTTTTAAACTTCGCTAATTATAGTATATTTAGTACTATTAATATTAAAATCTTAAAAAAATTTTCTATCTTTATATTTTTTATTATTATATACAGAATATACTAATATAACTTATAATAAGATATAAAAGTAGTATAATAATAATTATAAATAATTATAAATTTATTAGATTTATTATTATAAAATAAAAAAATAAAATATATATAATAATTTTTATTTTTATATTTATAGTACTGCTTATTATACTTATTATTATAATAATTATTATAATAAGTATTAGTCTAGTTCTTATAATAGTTATATCTCTTATTATAGTTATAGTATATATTATTAAACTTATTAGATATAATAAAATTAATTAAAACTAAATATAACTAAAACTAAAACTAAAATTAAGTATTATCTTAAATAAAGATTTAGTATATTTATTATAGTTTATTTATATAATTCTAAAACTGCTGCTGCTTGTTATTTCTTATATTAATATTTTTAGTTTTTATTTTAGTTTAAAAATAGTCTGCTAAAAGCAGCTATTTAAAATATAAAAACTACTATTACAGCTGTATTTATAAGTTATTTTATTTTTATATATTTTATTTATTTTAAAAAAATATCTATTATTATTTTAATTATTAGTATTTATATTTATATTAATAAGCTAAAACTTTCTAAAATTAAAATTATTATTATACTAATTGCAACCGTATTAGAATATATAAAAACTTCTAAAAAAATAGTTACTATAATTATTATAATTATTTTTATATTAGTTTTCTTAATAGTTCTAATAGTTATTTTAGTCTTAATAAATATTATTAAAATAATTCTAATATATATTATTAAAATATTATTTTTTTAATAGTTATTATTATAATAATTACTGTTTTTATATTATTATCTTTACTAAATATTCTGGTTATTATTTAATTATTTTTATTAAAAAAAATATTTTACTATTTAAACAGCTAAGAAATTTGACTATTATAATAATTTATATAAATAAATTAATACCGGCTGTAAAATTAAAATAAAAATATATTTATATTAATATTAACTAGTTATAGATATTATTAATATAAAAAATCTTATAATTATATATAATATTTTAAATAAATATCTAAATAAACTTATTTTAATATATATTTATTTATTTATAATCTGTAGTAGCTTGCAGACAAGTAAATATCTAAATAATATTAAGTTTAAATCTAATATAAAAATCTTCGAGTATTCTATATTTTAAAAATATATATATATATATATATCTTTTTTATATTTACTAAATATAAAATACTAATTAAAAACTATATTTTAAAAATAACTAGTAATACTTGCTTATACCGCAGATTTTTAATATATATAAATTATATTCTTAATACAGTCGATAAAAAGATTAATATTTTTAAAATATATAATATATTTTTATTATTTAAAATACTAGTCTATCTTTATATTAGAAAAAAAATAATTAATATTATTAGATTTTAAAATTTAGATATACTATACTAATTATTTCTGTTTTTTATTTTTTTTATTTTTATATTAGTTCTGTTTTTTATATTTTATATATTTTTTTATTTATATTAATTATATTTCTGTTTAAAATTTTAAAAATATTAGTTTATATTTTTTAACTTTATTATAATATCAGCAAGCTGTAGTTAAAACTAAGTTATATTATTTTATTTATTTTTTACCGGATTATTTTTTTATATTTCAAAAAGTTCCAACCTTAATATTTTAATAGTAATTATATTAGTAATTTTTATATTAACAGCTTTTATATTAATATTTTAAAATTTAATACTTATAGAAACCGATGCAGATATAGTTAGGTTAAAAAATATAAAAAATTTAAGCAGTAGAAAAATAAAAAAAAAATAAATAAAAAAATCTAATAAAAAATAAAAAAAAAGATATTTTTTTAGATTATTATTTTTTAGACTATTTATTACTATCTGACTGTATAAAAGACAGGTATTTATTAAATAAAAAAATACTAGATTTTTTATAAATATTCTCTGTTTAAAAATAGCTGAAAAAAAATATAAAAAAAAATTACAGAAGAAACTGCAGAGCTGGAAAATATTATAATTATAAATAATTAAATAAGAAAAAAAAGAAATTTTATAAAAATAAAGTAGCTTAAACTTAATAAAAGTATATAATATTCGGATAAATAATATAAATACTTTTAAAATTAGCTATTTAAATGTCTACAGAACCGAATATTTTAATATTTTATTAAAATCTTTTTATAAAAAATCTGTAAAAAAAATATTAAGTTTTCTAGTATTTAAAATCTTAATATGAATATATCTATAGTTATAATTCTCGGAAGTTCTAATAATATAATACTAGTTAATCTAAATCTTAAATAATTAAATAGTTTATCTAAATTAATACCGAGTACTAGCTGTTTAACTAGTTAAAATATATATATAATTTCTATAAAAAGAAATTTTATAAAATATTTAAATTCTTAAATAGTCTTATTAAATATTAGACAGTCGATATTCTAGTTTAATAAATAAAAAATAATATCTACAGATTTTAAAAATTTTAATATTTAAATAATATAAATTATATAGTATATTATATTTTTATCTAGCTACTAGACATAGCAGCTGCTTAATATATTATAGTATATTATAATCTAATATTTAAGTTTTATCTGTCTTAATATTTTTATATCTTTTTATATAAAAAAATAGTAATATTATAAAACAGAAGTATAGATCTAGTAATTTAGAAAACAGTTAGATTTCTAGTTTTTATATTATTAGAATGAGACGCAAGCTCGGTAAAGAAGAAAAAAAAATATTAGTATTTAAAAAAATAATTTCTAATATTTTATAAAAATATTTTTGGAAAAATCTAGAATTATATTAGATATATTATTAACTTATTAATATACTAGACTAAAAATCCTAAGACAAAAAAATATTAAAATAATATAATAATATAAAGTTATTATTTTTTCTGTAGTATAGAGTATAGAATATTAAGTACAGATATAGTCAGAAGACAAAAAAAACAAATAAGAAAGAAGTAAAATAGGAGAAGCAAGACATTAAGACAGAGTCAACACCAGCATACTAATATTAATCTTATATTTCTTTTTATTTTTTTATTTTTATTTTTGTTTTTTTTATTTTTGTTTTTTTTATTTTTATTATTTTTTTAAATTATAGATAGCTAAATATATTATTAGTTATATAAGTGTTGGGTTTTAAATACCTGTTCTTACTATATATTATTAAGATTACTAAATATATTTATTAATTTAATAGAACTTTAAAATAATAGGCTAATTATTTAATTTATTTTAAAATTTGAGAAGACTAGTATATTAATAACTAAACTTATTTTCAATTATTTTTATATCTTTATTTATTAAAAGACTATAGTTTTTGTAAAATCTAAAATATATTTTATTTTTAATATGAAGTTTTATAAATTGATAGTTTTTATTAGAAGTATATTCTATTTATATAATTATAAGTTTATATATTTTTTTAGTATTTAAATATAGCTTAAAATATTATTTTATAAATAAATATCTAATTAATATAAATAAATTATTTAAAAATATTATATATATAAAGCTATATAAGCTTGCTTCTATAACCGCACTAGTAGAATTATTAACCTAACTAATTATTTAAAATAAACATTATATTTGATAAATTTAATAGTTTTATATATATATATATATATATATATATATTATAATCTTAAGTATTTAATTTATTTATTTATCTGTTTATCTGTCTGTAGATTATATATAATAAAGAACATTATTATATATTTTTAGAGTATTTTAGCTTAAAGATTATTAAAGAAAAAAGATATTATAGGTGGATATAATAATATAAAATAAATTTTAATTATATTTTTAAAAATGTAATGTTAAGTACTATTTTTAGAAAAATACAAATTATTATATATATCTAAATATTAGATTTATTTATTTTATAAACTTATTAATAAAAATTATAAATTAATTATATTTATTTAGAATATTTATAATATTCTTAAACTTATATATAAAGTGATATTTAATAGCTGATAAACTAATAATAAAGTTAATTATTATATAGGATAAAATAACTAGAATAATAATTGTTTAATAAATACTGAAAGATTTATGTCTCTCTCTATATATAATTATATATTTATTAAAAATAGTAATATATATATTTATTAGATATAATATAGTTTTAGTGCAGTATAAGATTCTTAAATATAGTAAAAAGGTTATCTATTTTTTAATATTTATAATTATTATATATCATATAAAAAAGATTTTGTATGAAACAGTAAGATATATATAATTAAGATTTTTAGTATATTTTATTTATAAAAATATTTCTACATATATAAAATAAACTGTGTTCGAAAATCTATATAAAAAAACTATTTTATAATTATCTTATAATATTTTAATAATACAGAATATTCTAATACTTTTTAAATAAACTATATAAATATATATTTTAAAGCTTTTTAATAATAAAATTAATAAAATATTATATCTTATTGTTTTTTGATAATATATTAGGTAATAGATATTTAAATAAAATAATATAATATTCTTTTTAATAACTGCTAATTTTATTTTTAAAAGATTATTAAGATTAAAAAATATATATAATATACTTTTAACTAAAAAATAGAATAATATATCTATAAGATTATTTATTTTTCATAAATTTATAATATATTTTTAAACAATATTTTTAAAAAAATAAAAATATATAAATAAAATAAAGACTTAGATACTTTAATATAATTATATTAAATATTATTTTTTTAAAATAAGCTTACTAGTATTTATATAGTTTATATATACTACTGTTAGTATGTATATAGTTTCAAAATAATATTTTAATTTTTAGATTATTTATATGAAATAAAAGCTTTATTAAGAAAGAATACTAATTATATATAGATTTATAAAAAGAATTTTAATATATTGTTTAACTTCAGCTTTTTTAGCTTAATAAATTTTGAAAACATACTATTTTTTTATCTTAATAAAGGTATATATATATAATAACATAATATTTTATATTTTAAATAGTTAATAGTTTTAAAGTAGTACTCCAGAACTAATACTATATTAAAAAATAGAAAAAATCGGATTACTGCTGGTTTTTTTAAAATAAATAAATTAAAACTATTAATCTATTAGTCTAACAGCTGTATAAATAAGAGAATATTAAAAACTTTAATAAATTTAAACTTAATATTTATTTTTTTAAAATATTCCATCAGTATAAATATCTAATATATATATCAATACTAATTAATATAATTATTAGATTATTAATATATACTTTATAAGTTATTCGAAACGTTTTAAAATTAAGATTATTTATTTTTGGATATATAAAATTAAATTAATAAATTTTATAATAATAGATTTTATAATAATAATATTAATAATTTTCTGGTTTTAATATATTATAAAAGTAAGATAATTATAGTATATATATTTTATAAACTAATGATGAGAATATTTTTAAATATTTATTATTATAATATATATATATATTCGGTTATTAGCTAGATAATACTATTTTATAGTAAAAGTAGATAAAAATCTAATATAGTTTTTGATTCATTTTTTATAAATCTATTATTATATGTCTTTTTGCTGTTTTTATATCTATACTTGGATTAATAACTATTCTTAAATTATAAAAATAGAATATATATTTAGAATATGATTGTTAATAAAAAATATCTTTAAATATATAAAAAATTAAATATTTTATCAATAATTCTGTAATTTTATTTATTAATATAATATACTTAGCTCAAACAGTATGATAGTTTTTATTAGTATTTTTAGCTATTAGTCTTTAGATAAATTTATTATTTTAATATTAAATCTATCAAATTTAATCTATATATTATATTTATTAATAATCTCTATAACATAATAAATAGTTTTAAAATCTTTATTATATATAACTTAGCCTGTCGGTAATATAATAGTATTTTATAATAATAAATATAAAGACTTTTAGTTTTTTATTTAAATATTTTCTAATTTCTTTATTACTAGTCTTACTATTTTATTTATAATAGTATTCTTCAATGTTTTTATTATTATTAATCTAGCTATTTTAATATTTTTATTTCTCTTTATCTGAAAAGGATTGGATTTCTTATAGCTAGAAAATCTTTATTATAAATATCTTTAAAATTAATAGTATATATTAATTATTTTTTAATATATATATAATATATATTTTTAGTAAGTATAAGTAAAATAATACTACTAATATCTATTAAAAATTAGTTAAATTAATATATTTTATTTTTTTATATAATAAAATAAATATTTTCAATCTTATTTATGAAAGTATTATACTAGCTTTACTGTATAATTTTCTATTTAACATATTATAATATATTTATTTCGTGGAGTACCTGATCTTCCATTAGCTGAGCAGCTCACCGCCTTAACCAGTAGTTTAGCTAGATATTTAAATAGCTAGAATTCATCTTTCGTTATATTCTTTTTCGATTATAAGCTTTTTTTTTTATTATTTTTTCTTTCTTTAGAGTATTAACTTTATTAATATTTTGGTAAAAGAATTTACATTTATTAGATTTATATTATTTATAATATTTGTTTTATTTTTTGAATTTTTAGATTTTTATATACATTAAGAAAGCACTGCGACCAGCCGATTAATAATTAAAATATTTTTAATATATACTAAGTATAAAAAACTAAAAAGCTGATAATAAAAATATTATTTGATATTATATTTAATATTAAAAAATTAATCAGCTTTTAAACTTATTACTAATTTTATTAATATTTTTTATAAATAAATAAAAATAAAATATCTAGATGTATATTATTAAAACAAGTTATTATTCTTATTATATAAAAAGCTTTATTAATAAATTCTTACTATAGTTAGCCCCAAGCAAGGTATACTTTAATATATAAAAATAATAATTAATTTTAATTAATAAATAGTTTATAAACTTATTATTAAAAAACATATTTAAAAAATATTTGAATTAGTTCTAGGAGCTCGATTATACAAACAAGATTTTTATTCGAATTTATAAAATTATTTATAAAAAAAATATACTTAAAAAATAAGTTATAATTATTAGTGTTTTTATTATAAAACTTTTATATTATATAATGTTGTTATAGTTTATTAATATATTTTAATATAAATATTTAAACTCGCGGGTTTTTAGCTGCAACATTAATATTAATATTGTTTTTTTTTTTATATTATTCAAAAGATAATTTTATATTTCAGGTAACTATATATAAGAATAATATTAGTTCAAATAATAACAGTTTTTATAATAATAATAAGCTTTTTAATTTAATAATATTTTTTAAAAATATTATACAAAAATAAGAAATAAACGCCGGTTATATAAATATAATTATATAAATATTTAAAAAGAATAATAAATTAAAAAATATAATCTTACTAAATATGTTAAAAAGAAAACAGAAGAATAATATTATATAATTATTAAAAGAATTAGTAAATAGTTAATCTAATAATTGATTTATTAATATATCAAGATTTTTTTCATATAAAAAAATTAGAAAATAAATTTTTTTCATAATCAATATAGATATAATATTAATTTATATTTTTATTTAAATATATATTTTGAGAAATAGAAATTATAAATTTATATATAATATTATAAATTTTTTTTATTATAGACGAAAATCTTACAGCTGTTATATATTTTTATTATATTAATATATTTATTAATATAACTATTATTAAAATCTCTAATAAAAAATTATTCTATTATATAAATATAAAAGTCCAGTTCCGGATATATATTGATATCAAATTTTCTCTTTTATTAAATATAAAATATAAATATTTTAAAAAATATAGTAATATATTCACTTTTTAATAGCTACAGCAAGACCAAAGAATATAAAAGGTTAAATTATATTTTAATATTAGAAATAGTAGAGCTATTAAATTAATTATAAAAATAAAACGTAATTCTAATATTTTATATAGTCTGTTATCGGTAAAAATGCCATTTAATAATTATCATATTATTTAATACATTAAAAACTGAAAGATTAAAAATTTTAATATTAGTTATATTATTGAATATATATAAACCAGCAATATATTTATTAATAAAATATGTGATAATAATAAATTATTTAAATATTCTTATCTTATTATTATTCATTTATATTTTTTATATTATTATTTAGACCACGCGGGCAAGCTAAAGTTAATTATTTTAATAAAAAGTATTAATAATAAAATATTCAGTAAGCCGGAATTCGAATATAAAAATTATAAAATTAATATAATATATAAAACAATATTATAAAAATTAATAATTAAAACTTAAGTTTATAAGATATTTAAGATTATAATATTCAATATTTAAAACTGATAAATATTGATAATAAAAAATATTATTTAATTTTTATTACTTTATTTACCGGCCGCGTAGAGATTTATTTTTTAAAAAATCTTAAAAATGAAATTAATATTAATTATATTTAAAAAATAATATAAAGATATTACAGGCTAATATATTATTAAATAATATTTTAATAATAGCCGAGAGTTTGTAAAATTTAGAAAATAATATAAATCTATAAATCTGATATATTTTATATCAGCTCTATATTATTATTATTAAAATATTTATATAAAATAATATGAGTAATATATTATATTAACAGCTAGAATAATATTAATTAATATTAGATTATTAAAATATTTTTGTTGAAAATAGTTAAAGCAGTCGTATATATTATTAATTATTTATTTTTTTAAATAAAAAATTATTATTTATTTTAAAATAGTATATAAATTTTAATTAATCTAAGTAATCCTTAATATATTGAAAAATATCGGCTTAAACTATAAATATAAATTAATTCTTTTATTAATTATAAAAATAATTATAGTTATATATTTTATATTTATAAATAAAAAACTGAAAAAGTAATATATTCTAATAATATTAAGTTTTTTAAATAATATATATATAATAATAATTATAATAATAATATTAGAAATATTTTTATATATTTTTCTACCGGCTTTTTTTTACTGTTAGAAGATTAAAAATCTATGTAAAATAAACTATTAAAAAATGATAATGATCTAATTTTAATACAGCTAATTATATATAAATAGTAAATAGTTTTATTAAATATTATTAAATTACTAGTTTATAAATAACTTTAAACTTAAATTTTATTTTTTCTATTTTTCGAGATATTTAATATATATAATTAATAGAAAGATTATTATAAACATTTTTTAAAATCTATAAAAAAATAATAAGAAAATTATTTTAAATTATAAATGAAATAAAGACTTTCTAAGTTTTAACAAAGAAAGTTTATCCGGGAATATTATTAATAATATTAAATATTAAAATAACCTTTTTTAAGAAAAAGAATCCGGTTAGTTTTCTAAAGAAAAATTATTTTTATTTTTATTATATACTATAGAGATTTAGTCTTAAAACTTTAAATGAAAACTATTTCTATTTCTATTATATATTTTAAAAAATTAAACTTAATATTATAAATAAGAATTATTTTAATTTTTAAATAACAAATATTTTTATTATATTTATAAATATACTATAGTAATCTTAATATTATAAACTATTATTATTTAATATTATTATAAATAGGTTTGTTAAATATTGATATTATAATATATATTTTAGTAATAATAAATAAAACTAACTTATAAATCGAATTCTATATTTAATATAAATATATTCTAATATTAAAATTAATATATTAACTATTTATATATTATATTTTTTATCTATCTGATTTTAATAATAACTTTCGAAAGATGTTTAAAAAATATTATAAAACTGAAAACTATTATAATTAGTAAGACTTTTATAATAAATATAATTATAAATATAAAGAAATATTCTAAAACTATAGTAAAAAAATAATATGTTTTATAATCTTATAAAATATATTATAATTATACTATCGAAAGATTTGCAGATAAAATTATTATATATATTAATAATAAATATAAAATTATATAATACTTAGATCTTATTAAAATTATATTAAATTATAATGTTAATAATAATTTAAAAATTAAAATAAATAGCAGCTAATATAACTACTAAAATTCTATAATATATAATATTTATAGATTTTAATTTTTAAATCAATTTGAATTTTTAGCTGCTGCTATTTATTATTTAAAGAATTGTATAAATAACTAATACTAAGTTTAAAATAAAATATTATTCTTATAAAAATTATAAAATTAAGCTTTCTCGGATATTGGATTATTTAAATAAAAATATATTATATAAATAGTCTGGTTTGGAGAGTATATTTTAATTATATAATATAATTTTTATATATATTAATAAAGTCTTAATTTTTAAAATATATAATATTATTAAAGCTTTTTTTTAATAATTAAATTAGCTAAATATAATAAAAACTAAATAAAATAATTAATAAAAAAAATATATTTACTTTTATTAACCAGCTGTTTAATATTTACATATTTTTTAGAAAATAAGGATATATTATAAAAACTAATAATAATAAGTAAATATAATATTTTAAAATATATTAAATAATTTATAAAAACTATTAATATTCTGATTTTAAATTTAAAATAATTATATTTAAGTTATAAATAATATTATTTTAAAACTTATAATTACTGCTATTATATTTTTATAATTATAATATATTTAGTATAATATTATTATAATATATTTTAAAACTAAATTTTAAAATTAATTTATATATATATATATAGAAACCGACAGGCCTCTGTAAATTATCTAATAAGATTTAATATTTTAAAAATATTATATAATCTTTAATAAGCAGTATTTTCTAAAATAAAATAATTAATAAAATATTATATATATTTAAATTTCAGTTATTAAAGTAAAATATTTATGTTTATATCTATAAAAAGATAATCTTTTTTACTATATTTAATATAATAAAAATTAAAGCTGTATTATACAAGTCTAAAACAATTATAGAATTAAAATATTTTAGTAAGTTAGTATAGCTTTTAAATTGTTTTATATATTAAGATTATAAAATTAGAATACTAATTATTAATTAGTAGACTTATATTAATGAACTTCTTATAAACTATAACATAATTAATTATTATATAAAAAAGATCTTTTTAAATCATTAAATATATTTTATATTAATTTAAAAATTTTATATTTAATAATATATACAGCTGACATTTTAATAAATAATTCAAAATTTATACTACTATTTTATATATAAAGAATAATAATATAAAATCTATAAACATTTATAATAATATATATAAAATCTTCGGTAAAATAGTCTATATAGAAGTAGATAATTTGAATAACTTTATTTATATTAATTAAATATATAATATTTTATAAAATATATTATAAGATTATTCTTTTATATAAGTCTACTATAAAACTAGGACTGTTTATTAATAAAAAAATAATTATATATATAAATTTTAATAATATACTTAATTTTATTTATATATCTACGGTTTTAAAAATGATATAATAAATTAATATCAGATTATTTTATATAGATAATATATATTAAAATAGTAAGATAAACTTCTAATATATTAAGATAAAAAAGAATTTTAGAAACAGTTTTAGTATGCTGGTCTTTAAAAGAAATTTTATATTATTTAAATACTTATTTAAGCAGGCGATTTAATTATTATTATATTATTTCTATATATTTAGTAATATTATTGTATAAAAAACTATTCAGAATTTCCGCGACTGCTCCACCGGTAGTATTTATAAATTCTATTTTATATAATTATTTTAATATTCTAATATTAAGAAAATAGTCTGTTGTTTTTATAATATTTTTATATAGTTTAAATAGCTTTGGAGTATTTAAGCCTTATAGGAAGCTAAAAAAAATATATAAAAAAAATCTGATTTTTTATTAATTAAGTAGCTTATTATTTTAGCTGGTAGTTTAAATAAATATTTAGATAGTTAGAATCCATCTGTCTTCACGCTCTCCTCTTTTTTTTTAAAACTGCTTTAATCTAGTATATTTAGCTATAATAATATTATATAATATTCGATTTATAGTCTATATAAAGATAAAATTTAAATTAATAATATATATATATATAAATTATAAGATTCTTTTATAATAAAAGTTTAAATATACAGTTTATATCTTCTAATAGTTCTGGCTTTATATAAATAAGTATATATATTATATTATATATTAGTATTATTATATAGTTAACTAAATAAATTAATATATCTATGTATTTTTTAGTTTATATTTTAATATTAATTAGTATATTTTTATAGTCTTTTAGATATATTTCTTAATAGTAATAGTTAAATAAAATATTTTTACAGCTAATTATATTAGTACCACTAAATATATTTATTTTAAATCTAGAATTATTTTTAATAAGTATTTATATAGTAATATAGTTATATTAATATCTAATATTAAATAGGTTAACTAAAAAAACTAATATTTATTTTATTTTATGATTATTTTTAGAAAGTATATTTAGAAGATAATATATCTACTTGCAGTATACTTAGAGCTAATTTTTATAATATAACTATTTTGATTATTAAGATAAAATTTAATATTTTTAATTCTTAAAATAAAGACCTTACTAATTAGAGGTAAACTATATTTTATATTGAAATATATGATTTAAAGATTAATTTTTTATTAAGATTTATTATAATAATAGCAGCTTATTATATATCAAATATATAAATATTAATATTCTTTTTATATTTAATAAAAATAAATATATTATTAGAGGGCTTAATATATTTTAGTATAATAAACTTTTTATAAATAGTATAATATTTAAAAATATTAATAGAAGATTCTTTAGTAAATTATTTTTATTATATTATTATTTTTATATATTAAATTACGGGTCTAAACAGGCTCTGTTTATAAATTATAATTCTAGATTTTTATAAATTCTATTATTAAGTAGAAACCTTTTTATAGTTTTATAAATTTTAATTTCTTAGCTTTTATATTCTTTATTATTATATAAAGAATATATTAGTATAACCTTTTATTAAATATAAAAGTATTATAATAATAACTATAGATTACTACTAATGTATTAGATTTATTATTATAAAATAGAAAAATAAAATATATATAAAAACCTTTACTTTTATAATTATAATCGTTTTTAATTCATATGTTTATTACTATAATAGTTATGATAATAAATCTTAATCTAGTTTTTATAATAGTTTTATTATAGTTATAATATATAGGATTAAACTTATTAAATATAATAAAATTAATTAAAATAAAGTATAGCTAAAAATGCAGTTAAAAGTAATTAGTATTTCAAATAAAACTTTAATATATCTACTATAGTTTATTTATATAATTTTAAAACTACTACTATTTATTATTTTTTATATCTATATTTTTATTTTCCATTTTAGTTTAAAAATAGTTTATTACTAGTAGCTGTTTAGAATATAAAAACTATTATTATAACTATATTAATAGATTATTTTGATTTTATATATTTTATTTATTATAAAACAGATATTTATTATTATTCTAATTATTAATATTTATAAATATGATAATAAGTTAAGGCTTTTAAAATTGAAATTATTATTATATTAATTATATTTATATTAGGATATAAAGAATTCTTCCAAAAAATAATTATTATAATTATTATGATTAATTTTATATTATTCTTTTTAGTAGTTTTAATAGTTATTCTAGTTTTAATAAATATTATTAAAGTAATTCAAATATATATTATTAATATATTCTTAGAAGGATTATTCTTTTTAAGAATTATTATTCTTATATTAATATTTTACTAAATATTGTATTTATTGTCTTATTTTAGGCGGCTAAAGATTTAATCATTATAATAGTTTATATAAAAAGATTAACACCAGCTGTAAGATTAGAATAAAAATATATTTATATTAATATTAACTAGTAATAAATAATATTAATATGAAAGATTTTATAATTATATATAATATTTTAAATAAATATCTAAATAAATTTATAATCTGTAGTAGCCTGTAAATAAGTAAATATTTAAATAATATCAAATTTAAATCTAATATAGAGATTTTCGAATATTCTATTTTTTCAAAAGAATATATATATATATATATATAACATTTACTAAATACAAGATACCAGTTAAAAACTATATTTTAAAAATAAGGAATAATACTTATTTATATTATAGATTTTTAATATATATGAATTACATTTTTAATAAAATTAATAAAAAGATTAATATTTTTAAAATATATAATTCATTACTGTTATTTAAAATACAGGTCTATTTTTATATTAGAAAAAGAATAATTAATATTTTCGGATTTCAGAATTTAAATATATTATACTAGCTGTATATCTTCTTTCTGTTTTTTATTTTTATTTTATTTTTATTTTTTCATATTTTGTATGATTTTTTAATTATATTGCTTATACTTCTATTTAAAGCTTTAAAAATATTAGTTTATATTTTTTAGTTTTACTATAACACTAGCGAGCTGTAGTTAAACCATATTATTATATTTATTTTTTACTGAATTATTTTTCTGTATTTTAAGAAATTCTGATCTTAATAACTTAATGTTAACTGTATTAGTATTTTTATGTTAATAGTTTTTATATTAGTATTTCAAGATCTTATTTTTATAGAAGATAGTATAGATATAGTTAGATTAAAAAATATAAAAAAGTTAAACAGTAAAAATGTAGAAGAAAAAAATTTAAAAAAAAAACTAATAAAAAATAAAAAAGAAGAAACAGTTTCTTAAATTATTTATTACTGTCTGAATATATAAAGAATAGATATTTATTAAATAAAAAATAGTAGTTTTGAATCTGTAGATATTATTAGTTTAAAAGTAGTTAGAAAAGAAGAAAAATAAAAGTATATAGTTAGAAGATATTCTAGCTATATTTAAAAAAATAAAAAAGAATTTTATAAAGAAATAATAACTTAGATCTAGTAGAAATTCATATAACTTATATAAATTGTATAAATATTTCTAAAATGAATTATTTTAGTATTTATAGAACTAAATATTTTCATAGTTTATTAAAAACGTTGTACAGAGAGTCTGTAGAGAAGAAAAATATTAATATTAAGTTTTTTTATATTTAAGATATTAATATAGATAATATACTAGTTGATTTAGATTTTATATAGCTAAGTAGCTTGTTTAGATTAATACCAAGTACTAGCTGTTTAATTAACTAAAATATATATAATATTTCCGCGAGAAGAAATTCTATAAATTATCTAAATTTTTAAAACGTTTTATTAAATATTAAATAATCGATAATTTAATATGGTAAATAGAAACCTATATCTAGTAATTTAAATAGTTTTAAAATTCTCATAATATAAATTATATAATATATTATACTTTTATTTAACTGCTAAATATATAAGCTGCTAGATATATTATAAAATATTATAATTTAATATTCTAGTTTTATATATTTTAGTATTTTTTATTTATATCTTTTTATATAAGAAAATAGTAATATTATAAAACAGGAATATAGAGATATAAAAATAAAATATATATAATATATACAAAAAACAAATAAAAAATATAAAGAAATAAAAAAAAATAATTAGAATTCCACTTTTTATATTGTCTGTATATAAAGCGCAAGCTTAACAAAAAACATTAATATTTAAAAAAATAATTTCTAATATTCTTTAATTAGAAAATTGAAATAAAATAGATTGTATAGTTTTTATATATACTAAATATATATAATTACAACAGCAGTAGTGTTATTAATAAAATTTTTTAATATTAAATATTTTATTTTTATTGAAGAATTAATAATTATTAAAATAATATTATAGCCTTAGCTCTTAAATAAATATATAATAAAGTTTATAGACATATTCTCCTATCTTTATTTAAATACCAGTAAAAATTTTAGTTTATTTTATTTCTTTAAATAGGATTAGTTTTGGTAAATATAATAATTTTATTTATTATTTTATATATTAGTAAATATTGGACTAGTAGTATTCTTAAACTAGTAGCTTATTAATATAGACTTTTTAAAATATTTAAAAATAGGTTTATTATAGAGTAGCTATATTAGCTCGATCTTAATCTATTTATTATTTAATATTTACAATTAGTTTTTATAAAATAAAAAGCTTCTTTCTTTTTTTATATAAAATTAATAATATATCTAGATAATAGTTCTTATTAATAATTAAAGTTTTAATATTTTTTTAATCTATTTATTCTTTTTATAAATGATACAAAGAGGTTTTTATATTTTAAATAAAAATTTTAAGTTTTATTTATTTTTAAAAATAGTATTTCTTGAAATATATATGATAGATATTAGTTTTACTTTAAATATATTTTTAATATTTTTTAAAATTATTTTTGTTATTATTCTTACTATCTGGCAGGATTAGAAAAAATATTAATGAATAAATAAAATTAATATTTTCTTATTTTAAACTATTTAAATTTTATATAATAAATATTTTTATCCTTCTTTTTAAAAGATTATCTAATCTTTTAGCTAGATTATTAGACTCAATATTATATTTTCTAAATCTATAAATAATCTTTAAATTAAGATATAATAGAAATTTAGATTATTAGGCCTATCGACGGTTCAGCAGCTTAATAAATATAAAATATTTTAAATTATAATAGTTAATAATAACATCAATTAAAAGTAAATTTTCTTTTAACTTGGATTATTATTTTTTGAAATAATAGATAATAATGAATAGGTTTTTATTATAAATCTTATAATTATATTCGGCGGGTATATATTTTTAAAAAATATATAACTTAATATAAGATTTTATTATTTTTATACTAGAACAGTACTTCTTTTAAAATATAATTAAGAATATTAATTTTTAAAATAATATTATAGATCTAATTAAATAATTATAAAATTAATATTTTAATAAAAATATGCTTAAATATATTAAATACTTTCTGACATTTTAAAAACCAAATAAATAAAATATTTCTTTTATTGAATATATAGATAGAGCAGTTAATTTTAAAGATTTATAAACAAATTAGTAATAAAAATTATTACAACTTAAAAAGACTTATATATTAGTTATATAAATTAGAATAAAATACTTAGTTATAATTTTAATCTTTTTTAGATTCATATAAAATTTATTATAATTTATAATTAAGTTTAAAAACTTAGTTTTAAATATAATAAATTTATATTTCAATGATTAAGTATGAAATCCTATTTTCTTTAACTTTTATAAAATACAATAAACATATTCATAATATTCTTCGCAATTATAGCTATGAATTAAGGTATTATATAAATAAATAATATAGAATATATTAAAATAGTTTTTGAAATCATTATTAAGATATTATTCAAATATAACAGAAGTTTTAGTATACCTAAATAAGATTATAAATATTTTATATGATTTTATATATATTTAGATTGTAGTAAGATATTTTTAATTTCTTTTTTAATTCTAAAATTATTAAAAATATTAATAATATTAATCTTTATAAAATATTTTATTTTTTTAGATTATTTAAAATCCTTTTTATAAGCGGGAGCGGGTATTTATTTCTTATAAAAACAATATTTAAAATATATTAATTGAAATAAAATCTTAGATTTTTTCTAAACTTTTTTATCAACAGTGTTAAAAAAATGATTAGTAATAAATCTAAATAAATAAATTTTTTTTAAGATTTTCTAAAAACTATTTTTTTAAGATTTATAATTTATTTTAGAATGTTTTATATAAAAAGCCGAACAGCAGGCTTTTTTTATTTTTTAAAATAATGATATAATTATATTTCTAGTATAAAAATAGCTTTTTGGTTTTTTTAAAAAAATATTATTAAAAATTTTAAAATCTTTCAATAGAATTGGTTCTTCTAGCTTACTAGTAATTTATAATATTCTATTAATTTAATTTTATTATTATAAATATTAGATAATGATAATATATATAAATAGTATATATAGTTAATAAAACTAAATAAATATTTTTTTTATTGAAATTTCTAAAAATATAATATTTTTAGAATGGATTTTTATTATTATATTATATAATATTTTTATCTTTTTAAATCTTAACAGAATATTATAATAATTCTAATAATATTAATTAATAAATTAGATTATATATATAGACTAACTAGTATAGAAATTATAGACTTTTAACTAGAGAAAACTAAAAATAATTAAATAGTAAATAAAATCAATAATTAAAAAAAATATTTTTTTAATATAGTTATAAATCTTTAAGATTATTTATATATAATAAAGAATGCAGCCTAAATCTTTTTATTAGTTATGAAATCTTTTAATTATTTTATAAATCTTTAGAGAATATAATAATAATTAGTAGATTTTCATCTACCTTTAATTTATTATTCTTAAAATAAAATATCTAGTATTAATTATAATATAAATTAAAACCCTTATATTTCTAGGATTTGAAATAACAGAAATAACTATTAAATTAATTTTTAAAAAATTCTTTTAATAAAGATTCTTTTAAGTATAATTTTTAAAAATAATATAATTATACTAGAAAGTCGGCCTGTTAATAGCTTAAAATAAACTTATTTTTTTAATTATTTACTAAAGTCGGGCTATACGGATATTTAAATTATAATAAAAAATAAAATTAAAAGATTTATAAATTTTATAAATAGATCTAATTTTTAAAAATAAATTTTATAAAATAATAAAAAGACAAGCGATATTTTAGAAATAAATAAATATAAAAATTTAAAAATAATAAATATAATAAGTAAATATGAAAGTTTAGAAATAAAGAATATATAAATATTATTCATAATATTTTAATATTAGACTTAAAACAGTTTCTAATAAAATAATAGTTTAATCTATAATAAAAGTATTTTTTTATAATTACAGCAGTCAGTCCTTTAATAAAAGAACTAATAATATATAATAAATAGATTTATAAAATTATATTTCAAAATAATAAATCTGTCTAAAATATATTTTTTAACTTTAGTTTCTTTAGCTTAATGAGCTTTTAAAAAATATTTTCTTTATTTTAAAATAGTTATATATAGATAATATATTATAATTTTTTGAAATATAAATAATTTATAATACTAAAATAATACTTTAAAATTAATAATATATTAGAAATAAGAAAAGTATATTATTATTAGTTTCTCTAGGGCAAACAAACTAAACCTATTAACCTATTAATATAATAATTGTGTAAATAAAAAGATTATAAAAGTTTTAATAACCCTAAGCTTAATATATATTATTTTAACGATATTTCAATATTTAATATAAATATTCAATATTAAGAAGAGCATGAAAAGAGATAGATTCTAGCTATTTAAATATCTATTTAAACTATCAATTAAAAGAGTAAGCTGTCTAGCTAATAAAAAACTAGATATTTTATATACTTTCTTAGCTTACTGTAAAATTCAAATATTCTAAAATTATTTAAATTATATAAAATTATTATAATAGAAAGAACAACCTATTTTTCTAGTATTAAATTATTAAAATAATTATAGAAAACAAAATTAATGACTGTTATTAATAGAATAATTATAGAAAATATAACTAATTTTGTATATAATAATATTATTAAAATATATAAAATAATATTAATGATATTTAAATAAATATTTAAATAATACATAAAACATACTATAGAAAGTAGTTTAATGAAACTATTAATAAGACTTTTTTATATTGATATATTAAGAATCCTTTTTACTATCTTAATATATATCTTTTATATAAAATAATGTAATATTAATTTATTATATTAATTTCAAAATTATAAATATATAAATAAGATTAACTATATTATTAGAACTCATATATAGAATTATCTTTTTATTAAGAAATAAACTTAATTTTATAATAGGTGTATATAAAAAAATAGTTTTATAAAATATTATATATCTAACTGATATAGAAAATTATTAAAACTATTTATTTATGTATAGAATATAATACTAAAGATTCTGTATATATAATAATATAGATCTTTATAAACTTTATATTATTATTATTTATATTAGGATATTAATATAAACTTTAAATTATTTATTAAAATTTTAGCCGTATATAATATCAAATATAAAATTTTTAAAATAATATAAAATATATTAAATAATATATTTATTAATAAATTATAAAAATGTATTTAATATTAATATATATTTTTATTATTGACTAATTCGATTTTTTTAATATCTTTTTATATTAGTTTAAATTAATAAAATTAAAAGTTTTATACACAATATTTGAGTTTATAAAAATTTCTTTATATAATAATCAATTATAATATAATTTATAAAATATTTATTAATATAAGTCTGCTAACTAATATTTACTATTCTATTTTTGTAATCTTAGTATATAGAACTGTCTAGAAACTATACTAATTAATAAAAATATTTTAATTATATAATTTTTTTAAGTTTATATAATATACCTCTAATTTTTATTATATTAGTTATATTAAAAGAGATTATTTATATGTTAAAATAAAATTTTCTTTTTATAAATATAGATATAAATATTTTTTTTAACAGTTCAAATCTAAATATATATAATATTTTAGTAATAATTTTATTTTAAAAGATTTTTTAAATATTAAATCTTACCGGGTGATTTATAGAGGTCTATTAGTCAATATATATATATAAACTAGTTTTAAAATCAAAAATTTAGATCTTTAATAATAAGATTATATTAAATATATTATAACTATAAAAGTATATTAATAGTAATTATAAGTTTTAAAATAATATTATTTAAAACTGGAATATATTTAATTTTAAAATTCAAATGAGATTATTAATAGTTTTTATAGATTATTTATTAAATTTTAAAATATTATATCTATCTGTTATTATCGGTCTTTATAATACATATTTATTTATTAAAAATATATTAATATTAAACAGCCGATTAATAAGATTTAATATTTTTTATATTAATTGATTTATTTAGTTTTTATTGCTTTCAGCTGATTTAACTATTAAAAACTTTAATAATATTATACATTTTTTCATTTAAGATTTTATTACTATATATAAAAATTTTTTTATATCCTTAAATTATATCCTTGAAACAAGGTTATTTAAATAATATATTTTTATTTAAATAATCCAGTATTTAAAATTACTTCATTTTATAATTTCTATAAGAATAATACTCTGTTTTGAACTTAATATTAGTTATCTGTATATTTTTGTAAATAATAAATAATAGTAATTAGAATTTTTAATTAATTTATAAATTAAAATCTATAAATTCTATATATTATAAAGTCTTAGTAGCTATATTAACTATTATATGTTATATTTTTGAAAATAGTTTTAATATTATAATTTTATATTTATTACTAGTATACATAGCAGCTCAGACTACAGATTTTTTAATAATGTAATAATAATATATTTTATAAAATAATAAAATTTAGTTTTTTAATATAATTTTAAAATATCTTTTTATACTTACAGTTATATTTATTATAATAATCTTACTATTTATGAATATTTTTACTTTTATAATATATTCTAAATATTTCTCAGAAATTATTATTTAGATTAAATATACAAGAATACTATATATAAATAGTTAATAAATCGGTTTTAATATTAAATTATATTTGTATTAAAATCCATTTATATTAAAATTTATTTATATTAAAATATAGAATTAAATTTATAAATCAATATTATTTATTATTACTGGTATACATGCTGTAATAATAAGATTTAATAATATTAAATAATAATAATTTATAGTATTAAGATAATTATGATATATTTATAAATGATATAGAATTATTCATTATCTAAGAACTAAAGTAATTTTTATTTATAATATTAAGTTATATTTTTTTATATATAATAAAAGCAGAAACAATTTTTATTTAAAAGACTAACAGGATTTTTTTATTCAAAGAAAGTTGTTTTAATGTTAATATTATAAATAATATTTTTTAGTTAATATTTTCTACAACTTAAAAAGTATTTATTATATTTATAGTTTAAAATAATTTTCTTATTATTTCTTTTTTTATAGATTCTAAGAGGCGTCTGTAATAGCTTTTTTTACAATTATATATATTAAATATTTAAAAAAATAAAAAATAAATATAGTTTAAGTTAAGATTTATTTTTAGACCGGTAGTATAATTATATTTAATAGAATTATTTACTAATTATATATAATTAATCATATTAATATTAGATTATTATTATTTTTCGACGGTTCACTCCAGACAGGTTTTTAAATTTTTGATGGTAAAAAAAAACTAGTAAAAAGTATATAAAAATACTACTAATATTATTATTATAATTATTACTATATATATATATAGTTTAAGAAATTTAATACTACTAGAATATATAATTTCTTTAGTTTTTTATTTATAAATTTAAAGTATAATATATAACTATAACTATCTTTATAACTAATAAAATAGCTAATTTATATTTATAGTTTAAGTTTATATTTTTTAATATGTTAAAAATTATTTTTTATATTGATAGAATATAGACTCTATAACTATATATATAAAAGTATTGAAGTAATATAATATCTAATTTAATATTAAAATATTTACATTATTTCAAAATCAATAATAATTTATTTGAAGAAGAACTAGTTAGTTAAGAATATATATTATTATTTTAATTATCTTTACTTAGGAATATTCCGGTAATCTAATATTAATTAATATTATTCTAGCTGTTACTATAATATACTATTTATATTATTTTATATAAATATTTTAGTAATAATAATATAAAACTAATATAAAATATATTATATTTTTAGATTTATATTATTTTTCAATTTTTATAGACTCTTAGCTGTTATTAAGGTATTATTTAATAATATACCGGTTTATAATATTTTTATATTCTTTATTAAATATAATTAATATGTTATTAATTTTATTTTCAAGATTTCTTACGCAGCTAATAAATAAATTAATAAAAATTAGATAATATTTTTTATTTTTAATATTTACTGGCTTTAAGTATTAAATATTATATTTTGAAATATTTTATAGATTTCATCTTTATTTATTAGTTCTTAGAATATTCTTTTATACATATTTTTAGTTTTAGAACTTTTATATTGAAATTCCAGCCTACTACCTATTTTACTCTTAGTTTTTTTATTATAATAATTAATTTCGACTTCATTATATAGTTTAATAATAATAATAATAATAAAATATAAATTAACAATAGTAAGTTAAAAATATTTTAATAATAGATATTTTACTGTTTTATATATGTTTAATAATATAACTAATTTTAAGATTTATAATTTTTAGTTTTTAATATATTAGATAATATTTTAATTATTAAAGACTTTCTTTATAATTAGTACGCTTTATAAAATATGAAAATTATATTTTATCTTTATAATTTATCTAATAGTTTTGCTATTTTTAATATTAAAATACAACTTAAATTTTTATATTTTTTAGTTTTACTGTAGCAATTAGAAAACTTAATATACTAATATATCTTTTTAAATATTTATATTTTAAATTTAATAGAAAAATTAAAGTTTAATATTCATATATATCTGAAGCTAGATTTTTATGTTTATATAATAAAATAGCTTTTTTTATTTAATCCTTTAGTAATAATTATATTAATGAATATATTAATATAATAAAAATATACAGCAGTTGTAATATTTTCTTTTATAATTAAAAATTTATTATATTATATATAAATTTATAATTTTTATTTCTAATAATATATATTTAAATAAAAATAATATTATTAATTATTACTATATTTATATATTTTCTGTTTTTTTATATAAAAATATTTTTAAATTTAAATAAATTAATTATAAGATTAACTATCTGCTAGTTTTTTAAATAGGTATATAGTATTTCTTTTATTTTATTTTTAATATATTTACCAAGGTTGTATTCTTTAATTTATTATTTTTTTAAATATTTTTAAAATTATATTCATATAACTAGTATCTATTTCTTACTTGTTAATAATATTTTTAAAGTATATTATTAAGTTAAAAAACTTAAAACTACTATAAAAACTGTTATTATCTTTATTAATATTGTTTTTATATATAAGTATTTAAAATAAAAAGTTATTCTTTTAGATTATATATAAAAAATAATAATATAAATATTAATCTTACAGCTGAAAGCCCAAATATTAAAATACTTATATTGAAATATATTAATAAATTATAATAGCTTTACATATTATAAAAGCTTTATAATTAAAAAGTTGATAATTACAGCTTATTATTTAAATATATATATTTATGAATATTATTACAAATAATAATAAAAATCTTATTTATATACTTAAACTTTAAGAACTAATTCAAATATTTTGTAAATATACTTTTTAATAAAAGGTTTGTAAGTTATCTACCGATTAAAATTAACTATTATTTTTATATATTAATATATATCTCGCCCGGGACTAACTATAGTAAAACTGTAGTAATAAAAACTTATATATAATAGAAATAAAAGTTTATTTTAATAATATATATTTAGATATTCTATTTGCACTTATCTATAAGAAGTATTATTAAAACTAATAGAAATTTTAAAAGATTTATTAAAAGAACTTTATATCTTTTTTAATATTAAGTATAATATTAAATAGTATTTTTACTACCGGTTTTTTATTTTTTATATTTAATATCTATTAGAAATGTTCCGGCTATAAACTAGCTAGCTATAATACTTTTTAAATATATATAGAAATCTAAAAATTAAAAGAAGTAAAAAGAATATTATAAATAATATAAATTTAATAAATATAAGATTTTTTGATAGAATATAAATAGAGTTAATATTCTAGAAAAAGAAAAAATAATAAATAAAAAAAGAGCTTATAATCTAAAAAATATAAAAAAAATAGACTCTAGTTAGTTAAATATTTATTTAAACTATTAGTTTAGGCGGTAAGCTGCTTAGCTAATAAAAAAGTAGATACTCTATAAATATATATATTAAGGCTAATGAATATAATTAGTAAATTATGAATTTATATTTTATAAAATATTTAAAATTTCTTAAAATTATGATTTATCTATTTCTAAATATAAAACTAAGTTAATAAGTTTTATAATTATAATATAAATGACGTTCCAGCTCCGATATATTATAAATATAAAATAATTAAAATATATATATAGATAAGCTATTAGTAAAAAGTTTTATAAATATAATTTAAATAATATTATTTTGTAATAAAATGAAATAGAAATTTGATATAGTTTATTTATTTATTTTTAGAAATCTAGTATTATATATCTTTTTACTGTTTTATATCTATAATTAGATGACCTATTATTTTTTAAATTATAAAATAGAATATATAGTTAGAATAGTTTTATTTTAAGTATAAAAAGATAAAATATTTTATTAATTATTTTCCAATCTTATTCATGTTATTAATATGGTCAATATATAGCTTCAACATCTTAATATTCTTTTCATAAATATTTTTAATTATTAGTTTTTAGATATATTTATTATACTAATATTAGATTTATCTAGCTTAGTTTATATATTATACGTAATAATTATTTTTATAAATTAATAAATAGTTTTACGATTCTTACTATAGATAATCTAATTTGTTAATAATATTTCTTTATATAAAATATAAAAACTCATAGTTTTTTACTAATTTTATTTTTTATTTTTATTTTTTAAAATCTGTTTATTTTTCTTTTTTTTTCTGTTGTCCTCGTGCCTGTTAGTTTAATATTAGTAATATTTTTTTTTTTCTTACTTAAAAAATTAGTCTTTCTTAATTAAGTTTCTTTATTGTTAAAATTAGTAGTATATATATACTAACTAGTTTTTAATATAGATTTAATATATATTTTTTTTAGTAAAAAACAGATAAGATGTTACTACTCGTACTTATGAAAATTAATTATATTGATATATTGTGATTTATCTATATAATATAATATTTATTTTAGATTATATTTATTTAAATATTAAACCAGTTTTGTTATATAATTTTTTATTTTATATTTAAGGATATATTTATTATTTAAAACTACTTCTAATTTACCATGTCTGGCTATTATTATATTATATAAAGTTTAATTTATAATTTATATGTTTTAGGAATTTTATCTTTAAATAGAGAGATACATATATTATATTATATATTAATATTTTAATATAATTAGCTAAATAACCTAATATATTTATTTATCTTTTAACTTATATTGTAATATTGATTAATATATTTTATAGTTTTCTAAATATATCTTTTAATAGTAATAGTGAAATAAAACATTTTTACAGTTGATTATATTAATATTTATGGATATATTAAGTTTAAACTTAGAATTATTTATAATAAATATTCTTATAGTTAGAGTGGATTAACCTGACTGTTATATTTTAATCTTAACCTGGCTATAACCTAGCGGTTAGGTTAAGATACAAAAAGATTTTAACTGTACAGTTATAATTAGATTAAGATATAATTATTATTTTAACTATTTATATCTACCGGTTAGAAAGGTCAGGTATAGCAGATAGATTAATAATTATAAATTAATTAATAATATATATACTTTTTATACAGATAATATATAAAGTATAATATACTTTTAATTATAGTATAGTAATATTTTTTAGATTTAGCTTATCTACTTAATATTATAGTATAGTTCTAATTCTTCCGACTTACTTGCTTGATTTGTTTGATTTATTTAACTTACTTAATCTATTTAATTTATTTAATCTATTTAATTTATTTGATCTCTTCCTCCGTAAAGCTGAGGAGTATATTATACTTTAAAAAAAACTTTTACAGAATCTAGTACAGAAATAATACTATCTAATATTAAATAAACTAATAAGATTATACTATTTTTTATACTGTTTAGAACGGTTATTATAATAGTAAAAAAATAAAAAAAACCGGGTTTCTATCTCTATCTAAGTATATATAATATTTAAAGATTTAGATAAAGCTAGTTTTTCTATTTTTAATAATAATCTATCTTTTAGATTATCTTTAAAATTATCTATATTTTTATTTTTACTGATATAGAAAGTAATAATTATTTTATTTTTTTTTACTTTTTAGATATAAAAATAATTAAATTTAGATTAAAATTATTAAAAATATTCTGGTACTTCTTACTAATAGTAAAATAATTAGTATATATCTAAAATATTATTATTTTAATTATATTAATATAAAAAATAGCTTCGGTAATAATAGCAGATATTTTTAAAATTATTAAATAAATATTTAATACTAATACTATTAGTAGCAACCGAGAGAAAATCTCTAGTTATTTAATAAAAATAAAAAACTAATTACAGCAGGACTTCTAGTAAATAAAAATATTAATATATTTTATAATATTTAGAATAGTATTACTTTAATTAAAAATATCTTTATAAATTATATATTTTTAATATCTAGATATATTTTAAGTTTTTTAAATATTTCGGCTGCTGATAAAAATCTTTAATATTTAAAAATATTATAAAAAGCTTTATTCAAATCTAATAATAACCCGAAGATAGTTAACAGTATATTAATAACCGGATTCTAACTATAATAAAAATAGAATATTTTTTTAAAAATAGTTCGGTATTTATTATAGTAGTTAATATTATTATTTAATTAGATATTCTTTTTAAACTTCTTAAGTTTTAATATTAGATTTAAAATAATTATAATTATATAAATATAGCCTTCTGCCCGGTAGATATAATAATAATATTTTTAAAGCTTTTAATATATATTCTATAAGTTTCTAAAAATCTTTTTTTTAAAATATCTGCTTTCTTATTAGTCGGTTAATTAAGTAATTTAAATAATTAAAAAAATTATTATAAATATTATAAATCTTATAAAAAGTAGGCCTACTGTTTTTAAATAAATAGAATATAAAAAGAAAAAAAAATAGAAAAACTTAAAAAAATATTTTATTTATTTTTACTTAGTTGTAATAAAGCAAAGATAATTAATATTATTATAATTATAATACTAAATAATACTCTTAATTACTTATTAAAAATTAAGTATTTAGTAAATTATAAAATAGATTAAATTCTAGTAAGTTTTATAGTTAAAAAAAGATAATAAACTAAGTCTAATTTAAATTATTAAATAAAATAAAACTTTTTATAGTATTAAGAGCTTATATTTATATATTATATAATCTTCCAAATCTATAATTAAGAATTAGTAAAATTAGCTATTATTAAAAAAAGATTTTTAGAACCTGTCTATAAAAAACTAATTTAAATAATTTTTGTTATAAATAATAAAAATCTTTTATATTAATCTTTTATAAATAGCTTTTAAAATATATTTTTTTAAAAGTTCTTAAAATACTAAAAAAGTCTTTAAGACTTTTATTATAAATCTTTTATATATATTTAATAGTACTGTTTAAGACTTTAATCCGAAGTTTTTATAAAAAATATTATTTATAAACTAAATTATATAAATAAAACAGAATATATAATACTAGCTTTAAATAATTATTATAAGATTAAGATAGAATAAAATATTATAAAACTGGATATTTTAGTTAAGCTGAATTTAAAGTTTAAATAAGATTATATTAAATATTAAACTATTATTACTAGTATTATCAGTTATTATATCTAATAATTAATAAAATAGATTATATTTGTATAAAATTAATAAAATAATTATAACTAGATTTTTATTAGTATAAGATTTAGATACCGGTTAGAAGCCTAGTAGAACTTTATAATAATTTATATCTTTTATTAAAAAATATCTAGTTAAAGTAAAAAATATTTTCTAATTAGAACTGGTCTAGCAGTCTAATATAATTAATATTTATTTAGTATCTAAAAACTTTAATAACAGCTGTATATATATAATTTTTAATAATTTTAAAAAATATTCTTTAATCTATATTTAATTAAAAGAATTTAGTTTTTAGCAGAAAGATAAAGCTGTAAAATTAATT
Organism: Aspergillus brunneoviolaceus CBS 621.78; assembly: GCF_003184695.1. Lineage (NCBI taxonomy): Eukaryota > Fungi > Ascomycota > Eurotiomycetes > Eurotiales > Aspergillaceae > Aspergillus > Aspergillus brunneoviolaceus. Next base: position 98,986 of record NW_020290758.1, on the reverse strand, counting down.
AATTATTTATATTAAATATATTTAATAGTTCGAAATAGTAGATAATAAATAATTATAAAGTATAGAACTTAATTTTAAAAATTCTGTTTATTATAGACTGCAGAGGCCTAGAAAAAATAATAATTAAAAAAAATTTATTTTTAAAAAATAAATAAATATTTATAATAGCTTTTTATTTAATATCTGACTAATTATTTGCTTAGATACTATTAATAATATTTTCTTTTTATAATTTTTATAAAGATAATAGTTTATAAAACTGGTTTCTAAGTTTTTAATTTTCAGGTGTTATAAAATATAAAGATATATAATATAATAGATATAAAAAGTCTTACTAGAAAATAATATATCTTTTTAAAAATTATTTTATATTATTAATATCTTCTTCCGACTAAAGTAAAATAGCTGTTTTTAAGCTTATATATAGATTTTAAAAAAGATTATCTTCTACTATTAATTCTAAAAAGTAAAAAGTTTTATTTTTATAAATTAAATATAAAATAATCTTTCGATTCTTCGCGACGCCCGTAATCTGGAGATTTAAAAGAAAAAAAAATCTAGCTTAAAAAGCTTATTTTAGTTAAAGTATTATTATAGTTTATAAAAATCTAAGAAATAGAAAAAAAAACTTAATAGTATTTTCTAAAAATAAACTAAATAATTATAATTAACTTATAATTCTAAGACTACTCTATAAATGATAGATATAAAAAAATAAAAGCAGAAAATTTTATAAAAGCAGTTTATTTTACTTTAAGACATATCTTTATATAAATATAATTTATTATATTTTAATATACAGCTAAGATATCTGCTGTAGTACTATATCTTATTTATTTTAATAGATCTAGTATTAAAATACAGGCGGGCTAAAGTAGTAGATATAGTAGTTTAAGCTAGAAAGTCTTAATAATAATTCTTTTTATTCTTTACTAATAACTTGGATTAGGTTATTCTTAGATATATAAATAAGATATAGCTCGAAGAGCTACTAATAGAATTATAAATAAATAGAATATTAAACCGGTTGTACGTTATAAGACAGTTAAATCGGACAGATTTCTTTTTAGTCGGACTATAAAATCCGAATATTATAGGTTTTAGTATCCGGTTTCTATATCTATTTCTTCGAGATAGTTTAGGTCCAACAGATTAAGCCGGTTAGGCAGGTAAAAAAGATCAATTAAATAAATTAAATATTCTAAATCTATACTATAATATCTAGTAAATAGATTAGATAATAGTTGGAAAGTACAGTTGCTGAAAATAACTAAGTAGATAATATAGTATAGGTTTTTTATCAGAAGTTTAATCTATAAAATAAATAATCCAGCTTTTTTAAACAAAAAATAAGAATATAACAGACTATCTAAGCTTGATTTAAACAAAGAATAGTAAAGTAATAGTAGTATATTTATTATTAATAGTCTAATTAATAGTAAATATATGGTTTTTTTAGTATTATAAATTATTATTAAGATATACGGTTTAAACAGAGCTATAATTATATATTTTTATATATATTTTTTATTATAATAGTAATAAGTTTTGAGAAAGCTAAATTTTATTAATTTTATCAGAATTTTCTTATTAACTTTTAGATATAAAGATAGAGAAGATACTAATATTCTTTTTAATTATTTTTTTCTAATTTAAAAAGCTTTGTTATGTATATTTTTAGATAACAGTTAGAATAATTAGATTAATAACTACTTAATTTAAATATATTTTAATTGTACTAGAACCTAAAAAGATATAGCAAATAAGTTTAAGTACTAAGAATAGTTAAAATAGTTAACTGTCTATTTTTTAGCTATACCGCAGTCAGGTATAAAAATTATCTTAATCTGGCTATAATCTGGCGGTCAGGTATAAAATTTCTAATTAACCTAATCTAATCTGGCCGTTAGCCACTCTACTTATAGTAATACAGCTGTATTAATACTTAATATAAAATATTTTAATTAAAAAATTAATATTTTTTATTTTATCATTATTTTTAAAAAATATATTTAAAAGATAATATTTTTTAATAATAGTATATTAAAATCTAATATTTATAATATAAATACTTTTACCAATAAAATAAAACTTAATATTATTTATACTAAAAATAAATATTTTATTAAAAAAAGTAAAGTTATATTTTATATTAAGATATATTAGTTGAAAATTATTTTTTTATTAAAGTCTATTATTATAGTTGCTGTTTACTATATATAGAGTGTATTAATATTAATATTTTTTATATTTTATAAAAATGAATATATTAGGAAGAAATTTTGTATTATTTAGTATTATATCTTTTTTATAGATAGTATGATATTAAGAAGTATTAGTAGTATATTTTTATTATTAAACATTTTTAATAATATATTTTTAGATTTTAGTATATTAATATTTTTATATTTCTAGTTATAGGTCTTCTGACTTTATAATATATCAAAGTCTTATATTCTTATTTTTATATTTTTAAATAAAGATTTATTATAGTTTTATAATTATAATCTTAATTTTCGACTTTATTAACTGTAATATATCCAATAGTTAATACCAAAATTTTAAAAAGAAACTTTATTTTTATATTTATCATTATTATATATAAAATATACTAGTATAGTTTATTATAAAATATAAAAATAATTTAATAGTAGTTATATCATACTATAAATTTATTGGATTTATTATTATGAAATAGAAAAATAAAATATAAAAAATTATTTTTATTATTATGATTATAATATTATTTATTATATTTATTATTATAGTAATTACTATAATGAATATTAGCCTAGCTTTTATAATGATTATATTTTTTATTATAATTATAACATGTATTATTAAGCTTGTTAGATATAATAAAATTAGTTAAAATAGTAGATAATAATATTTCAAATTAGCTATTACTTTAAATAAATTTTTGTATATTTACTATAATCTGTTTATATAATCTTAAAACTTTTACTGCTTATGATTTGTTATCTTAATACTTTTAATTTTTATTTTAATATCAAAATAATTAATTAAAAATAATTATCTAAAACATAGAAGTTATTACTACAGCTGTATCGATAAATTATTTTATTTTTATATATTCTACTTATTTTAAAAAATTATTATTATTATTCTAGTTATCTATATTTATATTTACATTAATAAACTAATATTTTTTAGAATTAAAATTATTATTATACTGGTTATAACCGTACTGAATTATATAATAATTTCTAAAAAAATAATTATTATATTTATTATAGTTATTTTTATATTAGTTTTTTAATAATTCTAATAATTATTCCAGTCTTAGTAAGAATTATTAAAATATTTTTTAGAAAAATATTCTTTAATAATTATTAGTATAACAATTACTATATCTGTATTAATATTTTTATTAAATATTCTACTTATTATTTAATTATTTTTATTAAAAATTATCTTATTATCTAAAGAGTTAAAAAATTCGTCTATTATAGTAATTTATATAAATAAATTAATACTAGCTGTAAAATTAGAATATAAACATATTTATATTAATATTAACTAATTAGAAATATTATTAATATAGAAAATCTTATGATTATATATAATATTATAAATAATATTTAAATAGACTTGTAACTAGCTTCTTGAAATTTAAACTAATATAATTAATATAAATAAATTAGTAGGTTTAAGCAGTCTATTAATATGATTAATATTTACTAAGGAACTTATTATTTATATATTTAAAGTCGTGGACTTTATAGTTAATTTCTTATAGTATAATAATAAGACTTTAATAAACTATATTAACAAAAATTATAGCTACGCGGCTACACGTAAGAATATAAAAGTCTTAAGGTCATAATATTTATTAATGAATTAATTAATTAATTATAAGTATATAAACGTGTATATTTATATATAAAGCTATATAAATATATAAATAAAAGCTATAGAAGCCAGAAGACACAGAAAAAATATTATAGGAATATATTTAATAAATAGTTCTTATAGAATATTCTAGTGTTTTTTAAATAGGCTGTATAAATATATATTTAAAAGCTTTCTAATAATAAAATAATAGTTAATAAATATTTAAATAGAATAATATAATATTTTTTTATAGAACTGCTAATTCTGCTTCGAGAAAATTATTAGGATTAAAAAATATATATAGTATATTTTTAATTAGAAAACAGAATAGTATTTTTATAAGACTATTAATTTTTTAATAATATAATATATTTATAAATAATATTTTAAATAAATTAAAATATATAAGTAAACTAAATATTTAGATATTTTAATATAACCATATTAAATATTATTTTTCAAATAAGTTTAATAGTATTTATATGGTTTGTATATGATATTATTAATATATATATAGCTTTAAAATTATATTTTATTTTTTGAATTATTTATATAAAATAGAATATCTTAATTTCTGTTAGTTAATAACTTTATTTATATAAAATAAAAGCTTTGCTAAAAAATAGTATTGATTATATTTAGATTTATAAAAATAGTTTAAATATTTTAATAAATATTTGTTTTATATTGATATCATATAAAAAAGTATTATATCTCTTATAGAAAGTATTTAAAGTAATATATAATTGTTATTTAGATCGAAAAATACTAGTATTCTATTTTTATTTTTATTAGATTTTATTTAAAAATCTTTCAACGCTGCTAGTTCTTTAAATATTAGTATTTATATAATATTATTATAATATATTTTTTACCTTCATTTTTTTTGACTTAATAAACTTTCAAAAAAGATTAGTTTTTTATTTTAAAGTAATTATTTATATATAGTATATTATAGTATTTTATAGTTTAAATAGCTAATAATTCCGAAATAGTATTTTAAAATTAATAATATATTAGAAAATAATAGAAATTAAATTATTACTAGTTTCTTCTTTAGAGTCGATAGACTAAAACTATTAATTTATTAGTTTAAAAGCTGTGTAAATGGAAAAACTATAAAAGTCTTGATAAATTTAAACTTAATATTTATCTTTTTACAATATCTAAATACTTAATATAAGTATTTAATATATTTAGTAAAACCAACTAATATAGTTATTAAATTATTATTATATATTTTTATAAAATAGTAAAGATTTCTTAAAATTAAGATTTATTTATTTTTAGATATATAAAATTAAATTGATAAATCTTATAATTATAGTGTAAAAAGCTTTCTCGTTTTAATATATTATAATAATAAAATAATTATAGTATATATATTTTATAAACTATTTATAAAAATATTTATAAATATTTATTATTATAATATATATATATTCAGCTACCAGCGTAATAATATTATTTCATAATAAAATTAGACAAAAGTCTAATATAGTTTTTTTATTTATTTTTTATACATCTATTATTATATATTTCTTTACTATTTTTATAGTTATAATCAGATTAATAACTGTTCTTAAAGTTATAAAAGTAAAATATATAGTTAAAATATAATTTTTAATAAAAAGAATTTTATTTTCAATATATTAAAAACTTAAATATTTTGTTAATAATTTTGATTTTATTTGTTAATTTAATATATATATAGGTTAAACAGCTTAATATTTTTTATTACAATTTTTTTTTTATAATTTTAATTATTAGTTTTGAAATATATTTATTATTTTAATAATAGATCTATTTAATTTAGTCTATATATTATACTTACTAATTATTTTTATAAGGCGGCAAATAGTCTTAGAATCTTTATTATATATGATTTGGCGTGTTGGTAATATAATAATATTTTTTAATATTCAATATAAAAGCTTATTGTTAGGAAGTACTTGACGCAGTAGACACACTGGTTAGATAAGGCAAGTAAAATAGTTAAAAATAGTCTTTTATTAATTTTAAGACTAATTCTTAAGAAATCTCCTTCTCTAAAAAATCTTAGAAAAATATATTATATAAAAAAAAGATAAGTAATATAATAATATAAATATTTAGATTAAAATCCCGATAAATCTATATTAATTCTAAAGCAGTTATTATAATAATAGATATAAATTATTATAATAGTAAATATTATATAATAATTATATTTTTCTGTTAAACTGGACTATCTAATATAATAGTATAATTATAAATAGCTTTATTATTTATTTTAATTAGATATTTCTACTAATAATATTTTCTAACTAGTAGAGTTCGGTACTATAATAATAGAAAAATTATTTAATAAATTATATATTCTATAAATAAAAGATTTTAGAATAGTAAATAAAGTATATATTTTATTAATAATCTAATCAGAATCTGATATAAAGTATATATATAAATAAAAAAAATTAATATATTTTTATTTATTTTTATATTTTAATTTTCTATTAAATCTTTTTTTTATATTCTTTTTTTTTATTGTTTTTGCTTTTATTTTTATTATTTATTTTATATTTTATTTGTTAATTTATTCTCTTAAAATTTTTATTTCTGCTGTTTTTTAATATAATACTAATAATTATTTACTATTATTTAGCCAATATGTTTATTATATTTAAGATTTTTTTCTATTTATATTATTTAAAAACTAATATTAAGAATTTTGATATTATTAATATAAAAAATTTTATATCTAGCTGTATTTTTAATATTATAATATTTATAGTATATAAACAGTATTTTAATAGAAACTAGATTTATTATTAAGTATATTTTAACAGCTTTTTAATAGATTTTTTAAACTAATAAAAACTAGATTTTAGTTAGTATACTAAAAAATATTCTTAAGTTTTTATAAATTCTGAATTAGAGTTAGAAGTTTTTTATCAACTATATTATTTTTAATTAAAATCTAGATTAAAATCTAATATTTTATATTTAGATTAATTATTTAATTCTAATTCTAATTATTAGTTTTAAAACAGCCGAATTAGTCTACTGCTATAAATATAAACTAACCAGTATTAATAAGTTTAAAATTATTATATATTTTTTTATTAATCTTTTATTAATTTATAAACTAATTTACTAGTTTAATCTAATTTTTTATTATTTTTTTATTATAGGCTGTTATTTTATTATAAATAATCCGACTATATTTTATTTAATATCTAAAAATAATAGATTTCTTTTATAAATTAAAATTAAGCAGATATTTTTTAAAAAGATTTACTGCAAGATATATATTATATATAATAATAAGATTTTTTTTAAGATTTTTATATTTAGAAAATAAAGTAGTTCTGATTTTTTATTACTTATTTTTTATAAAAATAATAGTAATTAGCCGGGTTAGTCCGGTAGTTTTTTTAATAAAAATTTAGTTTATTTATAGAGGTTTTTTTTTTAATTATATATTTTAGTATTAACCTTTAAATATATCTAATATAATAATTTAATATAGATTTAGTTATTTTTTTATATTTAAAAATAAGATATTTTCTGTTGTTTTAATTTTTTTTATTTTTTATAGCTTCAAATAACTTGTTGGATATTATTTATAAATTTTTTTAAAATCTATTTATTATATTTATTTAACTAGTCTGTTAATTTAACTATAAAATACTATTTATTATTAAAAGTCTGCTTATTTTTAATATTTTTAATTTTAAATTTTTCTTTTTTTTTAAGTCTAAAGAGTAGAGTTGATTTTATAAATTTATATTAAATTTTTATTATTTTAATAATAATATATAAAAGATATTATAAATTCGACTATAATAGTTAGACAGAAAAATTTAATATATTTATTTTTTAATAGCTGTTAGAATTTTTATAAATCTAATATATTAAAAAGCTAGCTTTTAAAATAAAATCTTAATTTTTAAATTTTTAGTAGACAGCTTTATAAGATCTTTTTTTTTAAAAATTATTAGCTAATATTTTTTATTATAATATTTTTTTATTACTTTATTAACTTTTTACTAGTAATTTTATAGGTTTTTTTATAGTATAATTAGTTTATTAATTTAATTTTTAATTATAAAAATCTTTTTCTAAAAAGTACCAATCTTAGTATATAAATAAAAATTAAATAAATAATCTAAAAAAATCTTAAAAAAAATAATTAGTAGTTAAATTTAAAATATTATTATAAATAAATTAAGCAGAAGATAATAGAATAAACTAATTTAAATAATTTTTATTAATCAAATATAAAAAATATTATTTAAAAGTCTGATTTATTTTTTTATTTTAATTATTAGTTTAAGATCAAAACAGTATTAATAGATAAAATTTAATCTAAATATAATAAGCAACTTAGAACTAAAATTTACTAGTAAAAAAAATTTTTTTATTTAAAATTATATTTTAAGATAGTTTAAACTAGAGTTTAATCTTTTTATAAAAAAGTTTAGCAAGTTCTAAAGCAATTATAATATATAAAATAAATAAAAATTAATATTATCTTATAATTCTATTAATAATAATAAGAATTAAATTTAAAATACTATTTTTTATTATAATAAAAGACAGATCTATAATAAAATTTATAAATAATTTAATAAAAAATTAGCTAGAAATCAGTAGTAATTTAAGCTTGTTATATAATTTATATTTAATAAATATAATTTTTTAATATATAGAATATTTTTTAATATAAATAATTATATTTATATAAAGATTTATTTAATAAAACTTTTTTTTAAAAAAAGTTTTTATTTTTAATTATCTAAAATAGCTTATTAGCTAATTATTATAATAAAAATTTAATAAATATTACCGAAGACTTTGTTTTACAGAAATATATAAATAATACTTATATATAATAAAATTATTTTTATTAATTTTCTGATATTTTAGCCTAGAATTATTTTTTAAAATAATAAATTTTTAATAATATATTTTTATATTTCTGTTTTGCATTTTTTCGACTAGAAAATATAATTTTTTATTAATTTTAAAATAAAATAAATTTTTATTTTTATATACTTGAAATACTGCCGATATACTAATATATTTATTATAAAATAAGCTTACTTTAATAATTTTAAAATATAATAAGTTCTTATATTTATATACTTAGAATATTACTAATATATTAATATATAAATTATAAATTATTTTTATTTTAATAGTCTAGCCAACTGCCTCTATACTAGTTTAATTATATTTAGATTTTAATAAACTTAATACACGCTGGCGGGTTTAAAATTTAGAATTTTTTTATAAAAATATTTTATTATATTCTAGCTAGAATTTTTTTAAAACTAGCTATAATCTTATAAAAGATTTACTAGTTATTTAATATTATATTAACTTTAAAATCTTCATATTAAATAAAACTTTTAAGTCTTTTTTTATTTTTAATAATAAATCAGCAGGATTATATCTATTAGACTAATATTAAATAATAAAATTATAATTATTAAAATATATATATTATTAAATCTAACAGCTGTTCAGCTTCGGCTATTTTATAAAAATCTAAAAATTTTAATAGTTTAAAAGAATTTTAATAGTATTTAATAGTTTTTTAAAATATTAATACTAATACTTAAATAAATAAATAATAATAAAAAGCTTTTAGTCTGGGATTAAATAATAAGTTTTAATATTATTAAACTTTTTTAATTAGAATATAATAAAATAATATACTTTATAGTTATCCGGCTAGAACAGTATTTCTGCTATATTTTATTAAAAAATATTTATTTTTATTTAGATTTTCTGTTAAGAATTAAAATATTTTAATAAAAATATAATCTTAAAACTATAAAAAAACTATTAAAATATTATTATTTTTTTATTAGTTAATATTATTTTTTTAGATTTCTTTCTATTCTGGATATTTTTTAAAAAAAAAATTAGTAGTAATATAATTAAAAAATAATTTTTAATAAAATATTAATAAAAATTATAAAATCTTAAAAATATTTAAATCTTATAGTATATAGTTAGTATTAATTATATAAAAATATCAGATATTTGTTAAAAATCTATTAATATATTATATAAAAATATAATATATTCTAGAAATTTAATATAATCTTAGTAAAAAATATATTTTAATAACTTAATATAAAGATCTGTTTTTTATAAGTATTCTAATATTTAATATAAATATAAAGTATAAAAAAGACAGTTTTTTAAAAAAATAAAAATATTATCTAAATAAATAATATAAAAAATGTCTAATATATTATAAAAAGCTAAATAGATATAGTTTTAAAATATAACCGGAGTATTAATTAATCTAAAAAATATAATTAAATATTTAAAATATTTATAACAGATTTAAAAAAGTATTTTTTATTTATTTTTCTATTTAATATAAATTTAGTAATATATATTTTTAATATCTAGCTTAAAAAATATTTAGCTTTCATAATTCTATCTAGAATTTCTAAAATTAAAAATAAAAAATAGTAATTTTTAATTAAAATCTTATTAAGTTTTCTGTAATTTATATATAATTAAAAATCTTTATTTTTTTTAATATAAAAAAAATAGAGGCTTCTGCAGGATTTTTAAAAGATTAAATTTATTTTAATTAAATATTTTTATTAATATAATAATAAAAGAATTAGAATTTAACTTAAAATAAAAAATAAATAGATATATATAGTAAAATCTTATTATTTTTTAGATTTATAATATAGTCTGAGAATTTATAAAAAGAAAATTATTAAAAATAACTAAAAAAAATATATATTTATAAAATCTTAAAGCTTAAAAGATAATATAATCTTATTAGATCTAATTTATAAATAATTTAAAAAGATTTTATCTTCTAATAATTAGATATTTTTTAAAAATTTAATAATAATATAAATATAAATAAGATTTTAGTAAACTTTTATAAATTTATAAAAAAATAAAAATTTTAATACTTAGATCTTATACTACTACTGTTAATTTTATATAAATAGATAGATATATAAATCTTTTAAAATAATTATTAAAAATAAAATAAAACTTTCGGAAAAATTTAAATTATAATTAATAATTATATAATATTTTATAAATAATTATATAATTTTTCTTAAATTAGTAGTAATAATAAAGATTTTTTATATATTATAAATATTTATAGTAAGATAATTAATTATAATAACTAGTAGAACTATAAAATAAACTATATTTAAATTAAATTATTAAATAAATTAATAGTTAATAAAATTAATTTTAATATATAAATCCAAGTCTGTATAGGTTTTAAGTATATTTTTAAAGTAAATAAATATATTAAAATAAATAATAGTCTCTATTTTAAACCAGTTTATTAAAAATATAAAAATCTTTTTAACTATTATTTTTTTTATTGATTTTGGTTTAGTTTTATTTTTATTTTTATAAGAATATTGGTTGGCTAAATAATATTTATTATTATATTTATAATAGTAAAAAATTTTTTTAATTTCTTTTATTTTAAGAAGATTTAAATAAAAAAATCTTATTATTAGACTATAAAAATCCAGATTCTCTAAAAGCTTTATTTAAATAGTATTTTTAGTTTTTTAGATCTTATTTTTTCTTTCAGTTTAATATATTTTAATAATAAATAATAATAAATATTTTTTTTTCTCAGAAGTCCGGTAATTCTAATATATATTTATAAATATATTAACTGAGTTCCGGTATCAGCTTTAAAAAAAATTTAATATATATTTATTATTTTATTTAGATTTTAAATAATATTTTAAAATATTTAAATAAAAATAAAATTTTTTCTAAATTTTAATTAGTTTATTAATAAATCTGTTTAAGCTATTTTATAATATTAAACTATAAGATAGCTATACTTTAAATAAAAAAAAAGTCTATTAAATAAAATAATTCTATAATTTCTTAATATTTCGGCGGTCTTTTCAGAATTCTTTATTAATATATTAATATTATTTCTGCTAATAGATAGAATCTAAATAGCTAACTATAGCTAGAATTTTTTAATTTTCTATATAATACTTTCGAGAAGTTTTTTTAAAAATATATAATAAATTATAAATCTACTTTATTCTCTGTTATAAACTAAACCGAAAAAAAATAAGAATTTTCTTAAGTTTAATTTTTTTTTTATTTAAAAAATAAGATCGAGCTATTACAGCATTATTATAATTTTATTAAAAATTTAATATATTTATATTCTGTTTATAATATTTAAATCTGTTTTTTTAATTATTTTAACTATTTTAATTAGTATATAATAGTTTATATTTTTTAAATATCTGTCTAGGTTCAATAATATAATTTAAAAATAAATAAAGTATCTTAAGATAATTCTAATAAAGATTTATTAAATAATATATTATTTTTTTTAAATAACCAAAAAGAAGAAGAATTAGAAATTATTAAAAATTATTTAATATAGTAAACACGCTGGTTAGATAAGACAAGTAAAATAATTAAAAATAGTCTTTTATTAATTTTAAGATTAATTCTTGAAAAATCTTTTTTTTAAAAAATCTCAGAATAATATATTATATAAAAAAAAGAAATAAGTAATATAATAATATAGGTATTCGGATTAAAATTCCGATAAATCTGTATCGACCCCGAAGCGGCTGCCATAGTGGTAGATATGGACTGCTGTAGCGGTAGGTATTGTATAATACTTATAGTTTTTTAGCTATTTTTAGTTTTTTTATTACTAGTCTTACTGTCTTTATATCTACTCTTTTAATATTGACAGTATTTTTAAATAATTGTTTTATTATTATTTTTATTATTTTAATATTTTTGTCTTTTTATTTAGAAGAGGTTAGTCTTTTTGTACCAGGAACTTTTTTATTATAATTATTTTTAGAATCGGCAGTATATATCAATTATTTTTTAATATATATATATAATGTATATTTTCTCGTAGACTACAGATAAAATAATATTATTAATATTTATTAAAACTAATTAAATTAATATATTTTAATTTTTTATATAGTTTAATAAATATTTTAAATTATATTTATTTAAGTAGTATACTAGTTCTGCTGTATAGTTCTATATTTGATATATTATAATATATTTATTATCTAAAATTATATCTAATCTAGTATATCTAACTACTGTAATATTATATAATATTTAATTTATAATCGATATGAAAATAAAATCTGAGTTAACTAAATATATATAGATTATAAGACTTTTTATAGAATAGATTTAAATATATAGTTTATATCTTCTACTAATTTTTTTTAATATGAATAAATATATACATTATATTATAAACTAGTATTATTATATACTTAGCTGAATAAATTAATATATTAATATATGTTTTAGCTTATATTTTAATATTAATTAGTATATTTTTATAAACTTTTAGATATACTTCATAATAGTAATAGTTAAGTAAAATGTTTTTATAGTAATATAGTTGTGTTCATATTTAATATTAAATAGTTTAACTAAAGAACTAATACTCTTTTATTTTATGATTATTTTTGAAATGTATACTTAAAGAATAATATATCTACTTAAAATATAATTAAAACTAATATTTATAATATAAATATTTCTATTAATAAAATAAAACTTAATATTTTTAATACTTAAGATAAAGATTTTACTAATTAAAATTAAACTATATTCTATATTTAGATGTATTATTCAAAGATTAGTTTTTTTATTAAAATCTACTATTATAGTAGCGGCCTATTATATATATAATATATTAATATTAATATTTTTTATATGTTAATAAAAATAAATATATTATTAAAAGACTTAATATATTTCAGTATAATATTTCTTTTATAAATAGTATGATATGTAGAAATATTAACAAAAGACTTTTTTATAAAATATTTTTTATTATATTATTATTTTTATATATTAGAATATAAGTTTAAGCAGATTTTATCTATAGTAGATCAGAAAAATATATTTTTATATATTTTATTATTAAATAGAGACTTTTTTATAGTTCTGTAGATTTTAATAGCTTAGTTATTATATTTTATATTATTATACAAAAATATATTAATATAGTTTATTATAAGATATAAAAATAATATAATAATAATAATAGATTACTACTAGTTTACTAGATTTACTATTATTACATAGAAAAATAAGATATATATAATTATTTTTATGTTTGTAATTATAGTATTAATTCTTATATTTATTACTAAAATAATTACTATAATAGATATTAGTCTAGTTTTTATAATAGTTATATTTTCTATTATAATTATAATATATATTATTAAACTTATTAGATATAACAAAATTAATTAAAATAGAATATAACTAAAATTATAATTAAGACTAATTAATATGTTAAATTAAGATTTAATATATGTGTTATAGTCTATTTATATAATTATAAAACTATTATTATTTCTTATTTCTTATATTAATATTTCCGGTTTTTATTTTAATTTAAAAATACTTAATTAAAAATAATTATTTTCAGTATAGAACCTACTACTGCAGCTGTATTTATAGATTATTTTATTTTTATATATTTTATTCTTTGTAAAAAAATATCTATTATTCTAGTTTTTAGTATTTATATTTATATTAATAAACCAAGACGTTCTAAAATTAAAGTTAGTATTATATTAATTAAAATTATATCAGAATATATAGAAGTTTTTAAAAAAGAATTATTATAATACTTTTTGTTATAATGTTTTTTTAATTATTTTGATAATTATTCCGGCCTTAATAAAAGGTAAAGTAATTCTAGTATAAATTATTAAAATACTTTTAATATATATATTTAAAATTCTCTTAAAAGAATTATTTTTTTAATAATTATTATTATAATAATTATTATTTCTGTATTAACATCTCTACTAGATATTATGCTTATTATCTAATTATTTTTATTACAAAAATATTTTACTGTTTAAACAGCTAAGAAAATTAATTATTATAATAGTTTATATAAATAAATTAATACCGGCTGTAAAATCAGAATAAAAATAAATTTATATTAATATTAACTAATTATAACTATTATTAATATAAAAGATTTTATAATTATATATAATATCTTAGATAAATATCTAAATAAACTTATTTTAATATACATTTATTTATTTATAATCTGTAGTAATTTGTAGACAAGTAAATATTTAGATGATATTTAATTTAAATTTAATATATGAATCTTTAGTTATTCTATTTTTTAAAGAATATATATTATTTTATATTTACTAAATATAAGATACTAATTAAGAATTACATTTGCAAAATAATTAATAATACTTATTTATACTGCGGATTCTTAATATAAATAAATTATATTTTTTAATTGTTAATAAAAAGATTTATATTTTTAATTATATAATATATTTTTATTACTTAAAATACTGGTCTGTCTTTACATTAAAAAAATAACTAATATTATTAGATTTTAAAATCTGGATATATTATACTAGTTGTTTTTTTTGTTTCTTATATTTTATATATCTTCTCTAAATATATTAATTATATTTCTGTTCGAAGTTTTAAAAATATTAGTTTATATTTTTTAACTTTGTTATAATATTAGTAAGTTATAGTTATAACTAAATTATATTATTTTACTTTATTTTTTACCAGCCTATTTTTCCATATTTTAGAAAGTTCCGATCTTAATATTTTAATAATAATTATATTAGTAGTTTTTTTATTAGTAGCTTTTATACTAGTATTTTAAGATTTTATTCTTATAAAGGCTAGTATAAGTTTAATTAGATTAAAAATATAAAGGAAATTAAGTAATAAAGATGTGAAAGAAAGGAAATAAATAGAAAGATCTAATAAGAAATAAAAAAGATATCTTTTTAGATTACTATTTTTTAGACTATTTAATACTGTCTGACTATATAGAAAATAAATATTTATAAAATAAAAAAGAAAATAGTATGCTCTCTATACATATTATTAGTTTTAAAATAATTAAAAAAGCGAATGTAAATTAGAAATGAAATTCTAATATAAAAATTATAAAATTATTAGATAATATTTTAACTGTGGTTAATAAAATTAAAGAAAGACATTTTATAAACATAATATAACTCAGATCTAATAAAAATATATAAAACTTGTATAAATAGTATAAATACCTTTTTAATAAATCATCATAGTATTTATAGAACTACATATTTTAGTATTTTATTAAACTTTCTTTGCAAAAAATCTGTAGAAAAAGAAAATATGAAGTCTTCTAATATTTATAATCTTAATAAAAATTCTATATTTGTAGTTTTTGCAAGTTTTAATAATATGATACTAGTTAATTATAATTTCAAATATTTAAAAGATTTATCTAAATTGATACCGAAAACTAGCTGTTTAACTAGTTAAAATATATATACTATTTCTGTAAGAAGAAATTTTATAAGATATCTAAATTTTTAATTAAGTTTATTAAATATTAGGTAAATAATATTCTAAGCTAGTAAATAAAAAACTATATATGTAAATCTAAATAGTTTTCAAATTCTAATAATATAAATCATATAGTATATTATATTTTTATTTAGTTATTAAATATATCGGCTGTTTAATATATTATAGAATATCATAATGTAGTATTCTAGTTCTATATATTTTAATATTTTTATATTCATATCTTTTTATATAAAAGAATGATAATATTATAAGATAAAAAGATAAAAATAAGAATACTGTATATATAATTTATATAAATATAAAAAGATAAAATGTAACAAATAGTTATAATTTTGATTTTTATATTGTGCAAGCTCGGTAAAAGAGAAAAAAAATATTAATATTTAAAAATATAATTTTTAATATTTTAAAAAAATAATTCCGGCAAGAATTAAGATTATATTAGATATACTACTAATTTATAGCTATATAGCTATATATAAAAATATAAAGATCTTAAGATCTTAATATTTATTAATAGATTAATCAATTAATTATAAGTATAAAAATATGTATGCTTATATATAAAGCTATATAAATATATCAGAAAAAAGTTATAAAAGCTAGGAGACACGGAGAAGAAAAAGATATAAAAATATATTTAATAGAAATATTTTTAATATAAAAAATAGAATGATTATTTATTATTATATCTTTACTAACTTTATATTATTTAGCAGTAATATAGTTCTTATAGTTCATAATCTTAAAAATCTTAAATATTTTATTTATATATATATATTCTAAATTAGAATATTTAATCGAAATATAATAATTAAATAATATAAATATCTAATTATAGTATATAATATAAATATTAGCTGTATCAATAATAGAATTCTTATAAAATTATAGAAATTCTAAATTAAAAGAATTATAATGATGAATATTAGTTATCTAATTATAGTATTTATAAATAAATATATCTATTAGATACAGCTGTAAAAAGTTATTACTAAAAAAAATAATTTTTATACTATAGTTAAAACTTAATAGTTTAAATATAATAAATATTTTTTATAAAGATTTTAGATTTAATAATAGATATTATAATATAAAGTATTCTAACTATAATTAGTAGTTTTTATAGTACTTTGAATATTAGAAATATAATTATATTAAATAATATTATTAAAAAAATAAAATTTCTATATATTATACCGGGCTGTATAAGTTCCCGGACTATATATTTAATAATAATAAGATATATATTAAGTATATATATTTATAAATTATAAATTAACGTACTTTATTTTTAAATATATATATTAAAAAAATATTTAAAAACTGTTTAGTAATACTAGTTAAATATATTTATATTATATATTAAACTTCCTATTAATAATAGTAAAATTATTATTTTAACTATATTAACTAATATTATATTAAATAAATATTATTTTTAAGCTAAGTTTTAAACTAGTTTTGTTATAATATACCTGCAGCTATTTAAATATAAGAACTAAAACTAAAACAGCTTATAATAAAAGCTATTATAAATTAATTATACAGCTAGAAACTATACTAACTCCGGCTGTAAAGATTTTACTAAAATAAAAACTTTTTATAATAAATAATTAAAATAAAATTATAAAAAAGTAATTAGAAAATTATAAAAGCTGATTTTTATAATGAAACCTTCTTATAAATAATATTTTAATATAATTTATAGTACAGCCTACAGCAGTTCTAATTTATAATTTTAAAATTATTTAAAATATTATAAAAATTATAAATTATTATTATAGATAATATTATAGCTAGTATTATAACTAATATACTATTTTAAATAAAAATAGTAATAATAAATTTAATATCTTTATTTTTAATATTATTAAATATACTAAAACTGCTAGTAATTATTAACTGTGTTTATATCTTTATATCTTTTACCTCTGTGTTTTTTTATATATATAGCCTATAGCTTCTTTTTTATATCTTTATATCTCTGTATGTCTTTCTTCTATACTTCTGCGTGTTTAGATAATTATATTAATTAATTAATTTATTAATAAATATTAAAATCTTAAGATTTTTATATTTTTATATATAGCTGTATAGCTATAAGTTAGTAGTATATTTAATATAATTTTAGATTTTTCGGATATATCTTTTTTAGAATCCCAGTTTCTCTTTAAATTTTAAAAATATCTAATATAATAACTAGATATTACTAGCAAGTTCTTTATAGTATATTACTTTAAGGTTAATTATTAAACTAAAAAAGTTAATATAATATTTAAATAATATTTTTATATTTATATAAATTATTTATAGGATAACTAGAGCTAGTAGCTTTTTCTAACTAAATTTATTCTAAATATAATCTATTTTTGTTTAATAAAGATTATTCTGTTCTTTATAAACTATAGTTTTTATTTTTATATAAATTTTAAGCTTGTGACAATCCCTAGTAGTCCAGCTACAAAAATATATTTAAATTAATGTTAGAAACTACTTGACGCAGTAGACACGCTGGTTAGACAAGATAAGCATAATAATTAAAAATAGTCTTTTATTAATTTTAAGACTAATTCTTAAGAAATCTTCTTTTCTAAAGAATCTTGAAATAATATATTATATAAAAAAAAGAAATAAGTAATATAATAATATAAGTATCTAAATTAAAAACCCGATAAATCTATATTAATTCCGGAGTAGACTATTATAATAGTAGATATAAATTATTATAATAATAAATATTATATATTAATTATACTTCTTCTCTAAGCTGGATTATTTAGTATAATAGTATAACTATAAATAGTTTTATTATTTATTCTAATTAGATATTTCTACTAGTAGTATTTTTTGAAATAGTAAAGTTCGGTATTATAATAATAGAAGAATTTATTTAATAAACTATATATTATATTAATAAAAGATTCTAAAACAGTAAATAAAATATATTTTTGTTAATAATCTAATTAGAATCTAATATAAAGTATATATATAAACAAAAAGAATTAATATATTTTTATTTATTTTTATATTTTTATTTTTTACCGAATCTTTTTATTTATATTTTTTTTATTGTTTTTATTTTTATTTTTATTATTTATTTAGTATCTATCTATTAATTTATTTTTTTAAAATTTATATTTTTATTATTTCTTAATATAATATTAATAACTACTTGCTATTATTTAGCCGATATATTTATTATATCTAAGATTCTTTTTATTTATATTATTTAAGAACTAGTATTAAAAAATTTAATATTATTAATATAAAAAATTTTATATCTGGCTGTATTTTTACTACTATAATATTTATAGTATATAGATAATATTCTAGTAGAAACCAGATTTATTATTAGATATATTTTAATACTTTTTTAGTAGATTTATCAGATTAATAAAAACTAGACTTTAATTAATATATTAAAAAAATATTCTTAAATTCTTAAAGATTTTTAACTAGAGTTAAAAATCTTTTATTAATTATAGTTTTTTAATTAGAATCTGGATTAAAACTTAATATTTTATATTTAGATTAGTTATTTAATTTTAATTCTAATTATTAGCTTTAAAATAGCCGAGCTAATTTACTACTATAAGTATAAACTAATTAATATTAATAAGTCGAAAATTATTATATATTTTTTATTAACTTTTTATTAATTTATAAGCTAATTTACTAGTTTAATTTAGTTTCTTATTATTTCTTTATTATAGACTGTTATTTTATTATAAATAATCCGACTATATTTTATTTAATATTTAGAAATAACAGAATTCTTTTATAAACTAAAATTAAATAAATATTTTTTAAAAAAGTCTGCTGCAAGATATATATTATATATAATAATAAAAAATTTTTTAAGATTTTTATACTTAAAAGATAAAATAATGCTAGTTTTTTATTACTTATTTTTTATAAAAATAATATTAATTAGCCGGATTAGTCTAATACTTTTTTAATAAAAATCCGGCTTATTTATAAAAATTTTGTTTTAATTATATATTTTAATATTAAACTTTAAATATATCTAATATAATAATTTAATATAGATTTGATTATTTTTTTTATATTTAGAAATAAGATATTTTTTATTATTCTAATTTTTTTTTATTTTCTATAGCTTTAAATAGCTTATTAAATATTATTTATAAATTTCTCTAAAATCTATTTATTATATTTATTTAGCTAGTCTGTTTACTTTATTAAAAAATATTATTTATTATTAAAAATCTGTTTATTTTTAATATTTTCGATCTTAGATTTTTTTTCGTTTTTAAATCTAAGAAATAGAATTAGTCTTATAAATTTATACTAGATTTTTATTATTCTAATAATAATATATAAAAAAAATTATATATTCGACTGTAGTACTTAAATAGAAAAATTTATTATATTTATTTTTTAATAATTACTAGGATTTTTAGAGATTTAATATATTAAAAAACTAGCTTTTAAAATAAAATCTTAATTTTTAAATTTTTAGTAAACAGTTCTATAAGATCTTTCTTTTTAAAAGTTATTAACTAGTACTTTTTGTTATAATATTTTTTTTATATTTTATTAGCTTTTTACTAGTAATTTTATAGATTTTTTTATAATATAACTAGCTTATTAATTTAATTTTTAATTATAAAAATCTTTCTCTGGAAAGTGCCGATCTCGGTATAAAAATAAAAAGTAGATAAATAATCTAAAAAAGTCTTAAAAAAATAATTAATAATTAAATTTCAAGTATTATTATAAGTATATTAAGCAGAAAATAGTAAAATAAACTATTTTAATTAATTTTTATTAATTAAATATTAAAAATATTATTTAAAAGTCTGATTTATTTTTTTAGTTTAATTATTACTCTAAGATTAAAATATTATTAATAAATAGAGTTTAATCTAAGTATAATAAACAACTTAGAACTAAAATTTATTAGTAAAAAAAATCTTTATCTAAAATTATATTTTAAAATAGTTTAAACTAAAGTTTAATCTTTTTATAAAAAAGTTTAGTAAGTTTTAGAGTAGTTATAATATATAGAATAAATAGAAATTAATACTATTTTATAAATTTATTAATAATAATAAGAATTAAATCTAAAATATTATTTTATATTATAATAAAAAACAGATTTATAATAAAATCTATAAATAATGTAAGAAAGAATTAGCTAGAAATTAATAGTAATTCAAGCTTATTATATAGTTTATATTTAATAAATATAATATTTTAATATACAGGGTATTTTCTAATACAAATAACTATATTTTTATAAAAATTTATTTAATAAACTCTTTTTTTAAGAAGAATTTCTATTTTTAATTATTTAAAATAGTCTATTAATCGATTATTATAATAAAGACTTAATAAATATTATTAAAGATTTCTTTTTATAGAAATATATAAGCGGTGCTTATATATAATAATATTATTTTTATTAATTTTCTAATATTTAGATTTAGAATTATTTTTTAAAATAGTAAGGTTTTAATAATATATCTTTATATCTTTATTTTAGATTCTTTTAATCAGAGAATATAATTTCTTAATAATTTTAAAATAAAATAAGTTTTTATTTTTATATATTCGGAATGCTGTTAATATACTAATATATTTATTATAAAATAAGCTTATTTTAATAGTTTTAAAATATAATAAGTTTTTATATTTATATACTCGGAATACTGCCGATATATTAATATATAGATTATAAAATATTCTTATTTTAATAATCTAAATAGCTGTTTTTATATTATCTTTTTAGTTTTTTAATTTTATTAGAAGCTTAATATTATATAAATATTAAGTTTAGAATTCTTTTATAAAAATATTTTGTTATATTTAAACTAAGATTTTATAAAAACTAGCTGCGATTTTATTAAAGCTTTATTAGTTATTTAATATTATATTAACTTTAGAATTTTTATATTAAGTAGAATTTTTAAGTCTCTTTTTATTTTTAATAATATATTAATAGAATTATATCTACCGGACTAATATTAGATAATAAAATTATAATTATTAAAATATATATATTATTAAGCTTAACAGCTGTTCAGTTTTAGCTGTTTTATAAAAGTCTAAAGATTTTAATAATTTAAAAAATTTTTAATAGTATATAATAGTTTTTTAAGATATTAATACTAATACTTAAATAAATAAATAATAATAAAAAGCTTTTAATCTAGGATTAAATAATAAGTTTTAATATTAATAAACTTCTTTAACTAGAATATAATAGAATAATATACTTTATAGTTATTTAACAAGAATAATATTCTTATTATTAAAAGATATCTGTTTCTATTTAAATTCTTTATTAAAAGTTAAAATATCTTAATAAAAATATAGTCTTAAAACTATAAAAAAGCTATTAAAATACTACTATTTCTTTACTAGTTAATACTACTTTTCTAGGCTTTTTTCTATTCTGAATGTTCTTTAAAAGAGAGATTAATAATAATATAATTTAAAAATAATTTTTAATAAAATACTAATAAAGATTATAAAATTCTAAAAATATTTAGATCTTATAATATATAGTTAATATTAGTTATATAAATATATTAGATATCTATCGGGAATCCATTAATATACTATATAAGAATATAATATATTCTAAAAATTTAATATAATCTTAGTAAAAAATATATTCTAATAACTTAATATAAATATTTGTTTTTTATAAATATCTTAATACTTAATATAAATAAAAAGTATAAAAAGAGTAATTCTTTAGAAAAATAAGAATATTATCTAAATAAATAATATAAAAAATATTTAATATATTATAGAGAGCTAAATAAATATAGTTTTAAAATATAGCTAAAGTATAAATTAATTTAAAAATATAACTAAATATTTAAAATATTTATAATAGATTCGAAAAACTTTTTTATATCTATTTATTTATTTAATATAAATTTAATAATATATATTCTAAATATCTAGTTTTAAGAAATATTTAGCTTCTGTAATTCTATCTAGAATTTCTAAAATTAAAAAAAATAGTAATTTTTAACTAAAATCTTATTAAGTTTTCTATTATCTATATATAATCGAAAACCTCTATTTTTATTAATTAAAAAAAATAAAAGTTTCTATAAGACTTTTAAAAGATTAAATTTATTCTAATTAAATATTTTTATTAATATAATAATAAAAGAATTAGAGCTCAACTAAAAATAAAAAATAAATAGATTTATATAGTAAAACTTTATTATTTTTTAAATTAATAGTATAGTCCGAAGATCTATAAGAAAATATTATTAAGAATAACTAAAAACAAATATATCTATAAGATCTTAAAACTTAAAAAATAATATAATCTTATTAAATCTAATTTATAAATAATTTAAGAAGACTTTATCTTCTAATAACTAGATATTCTCTTAAAATTTAATTATAGTATAAATATAAGTAAGATTTCAGCAAGCTTTTATAAATTTATAAAAAAATAAAATTCTTAATATTTAGATTTTATACTACTACTATTAATTTTATACCGATAAATAAATATATAAATCTTTTAAAATAATTATTAAAAATAGAATAAAACTTTTAAAAAATCTATATTATAATTAATAATTATATAATATCTTATAAATAATTATATTATTCTTCTCGAATCAGTAGCAGTAATAGAAACTTTTTATATATTATAAATATTTATAATAAAATAATTAATTATAACAACTACTAAAACTGTAAAAGAGACTATATTTAGATAAAATTATAAAATAATTTAATAGCTAATAAGATTAATTTTAATATATAAATCCAAGTCTGCGTGGATTTTAAGTATATTTTTAAAATAAATAAGTATATTAAAGCAAGTAGCAGTCTCTATTTTAAACAAGTTTATTAAAAATATAAAGACTTTTTAACTATTATTTTTTTATTAGTTCTGGTTTAATCCTATTTTTATTTTTATAAGAATATTAGTTAGCTAAATAGTATTTATTATTATATTTATAATAATAAAGAGTTTCTTTTTTTTTCTATATTTTTTAATAAAAAAAGCTTATTATTAGACTATAAGAATCCAGATTTTCTAAAAGTCTTATTTAAATAATATTTTTATTTCTTCGGATTTTATTTTCTTTTTTAATTTAATATATTCTAATAATAGATAGTAATAAATATTATTTTTTCTTAAAAATCCAGAAGTTTTAATATATATTTAAAAATATATTAACTAAATTTCGGTACCAGCTTTAAAAAGAAAATTAATATATATTTATTATCTTATTTAGGTTTAAAATAATATTCTAAAATATTTAAGTAAAAGTAAAACTTTTTTAGATTCTAATTATTTTACTAGTAGATCTGTTTAAGCTGTTTTATAATATTAGACTATAAAATAATTATATTTTAAATAAAAAAAGTTTATTAAATAAAATAATTCTATAACTTCTTAGTATTTTAATAATTTTTTAGGAATTTTTATTAATATATTAATATTATCTTTGTTGATAGATAAAATTTAAATAATTAACTACAGCTAGAATTTTTTAATTTTTTATATAATACTTCCGAAAAGCTTTTTTAAAAGTATATTATAAATTATAAATCTATTCTATTCTCTGTTGTAAATTAACCGAGAAAAAAATAAAGATTCTTTTAAGTTTAATTTTTCTTTTTTTATATTCAGATGATAAAGTTAAACTAGTATAATATTATTATATTTTTATTAAAAATTTAATATTTTTATATTCTATTTATAATATTTAAACCTATTTTTTTAATTATTTTAATTGTTTTAATTAATAAATAGTAGCTTATACTTCTTGAATATTTATTTAGATTAAATAATATGATTTAAAAGTAAATGAAGTATCTTAAGATAATTTTAATAAGAATATATTAGATAATATATTACTTTTTTTTAAATAGCCAAAAGTAAGAAGAATTAGAAATTATTAAAAACTATTTAATATAGTAGATATACTGGTTAGACAAGACAAATATAATAATTAAAAATAGTTTTTTATTAATTTTAAGACTAATTTTTAACAAATCCTCTTCTTTTAAAAAATCTTAGAATAATATATTATATAAAAAAAAGAAGTAAGTAATATAATAATATAAATCTCCTGATTAAAAGCCTAATAAATCTGTATTAACCCCGGAGCGGGCTGCTATAGTAGTAAATATAGGCTGCTGTAGCAGTAGATATTATATAACAATTAATTTACTATGAAAATATAAGTTATTATTAGATTTATTAAAACAAGAGTGTCTACTGCTTACATTTAATATATAAAATTAATAAACTACTAATATAAGTTTATAAAAAAATTAAAAAAACTTAAAAAGTATAATTAGATTTCTATAATATTACGATATTAAGATTTAATAAAAAACTTAATTAGAATATTCTAAGATTATATAAAATTAAAAAAATTATTAGTTTATATATTTACTAACTAGCTTTATTTTTAGTAAAAAAATATATTCTATATTTAATATCAGCCTGTTTATTTTTATTAGTAAAAAACTATTTTTAGACTAGTAGTAATTTTTATTATCTTATAAAAAAATTAATAGATTAAAAATTGTTTTTATTTTATATAAAATTATGAAGAATATAGTTGTTTCTAACTAATATATATCATAAAATAAATTAAATATTTAGATCTAATTATTAAATTAGTTTAATATTTAGAGAATATCTGCTAGATAGTTTAAAAACTTTTATTATTATTATTTAATAAATTATAATTCATATTTTAATAAAGCTTAGTTTTAGACAAAAGATATATTTTTATAGTATAAATCTAATATATCTATTCTATCTGTTCTATCTATTCTATCTGTTTAATCTATTTAATTTATTTAATCTGTTTAATCTATTTTATTTTAATAATCTAATTATTCCTTTTATTATTTTATATATAACCTGTAATCTTTTTAACTATTTATTTATTTTTAATTCTATTTATAGCTCTTCGAGCTATATCTTGCTTATAAATCTAAAAATAGTCTAATCTAGTAGCTAGTAAAAAATCTAGAAAACTAGTTATAGAGAATTATCCAGCTAGAACTGTTATTTCTATTACCCAGTCAGACTAAGAACCAGACGCCAGCCGCTTCTTGACAATTTTAATAGATCAGACTGGCTTTTTTATTGAAAAATAAAGTAGAATTATTATCTAAATCTTAAGAAATTTAATCAAACTGTATTAGAACTAGTCTTTTTAATTTTATTAGTTAATTTTATATTAAGTAGATAAAATTAATATATTATACTTAACTTACAAGAATTTTATTAAATCTTTTAAGTTTTATAAACCTGCTTGGTATCTACCAAGTAATAAAAAAAATAAGACTTTATTAATTAATATTATTATCAAAAGATTTTAATAAAAAGTTCTATTAAAATTTATATTAAATAATAGGAAATAATATATTCCAAAACAGTAAAGCTTTAAATTAATAAAATAAGAAATTAATTAAAATATTCTTTAACTTTTTTAAATTAATTTATAAAATAATAGATATTTTCATTCTAATATAATAATCTAAACTTATTCAAAATAACAATAATCAGAATCTGAACTTCTTAAACTAATATAAATAATATATACCTATCTTTGGCGAAATCTTTTGAATAAATAGTTTATTAATAAATTAATTAAAGTAAGCTATATTATCTTCTAGAATTAGAATAACTAGAATAAATAAACTTTCAAAAAGAAAATTAATAAATAAAAATCTAAAAAAAATTATATAGTTAAATATATTCTTATAAAACTAGAAAAAATAATAAATACTTTAACTTTTAAAACTATAGTTATATAAATAAAGAACTTTAAAAATATATATAATTATTTACTCTAGCTATATTTAATTATTTTTCATAAGTTTGTAAGAATCTACAACTTAGATATATCTATAAAAAGTTTATTAATTATATTAAATAATTCTAGTTATTTTAAAAATCTCTAAGAATTAATAAACTAAATAGTTTTTATCTAAGTTCATTTTATTAATATATTAATAAACTTTGGAATTAGATTACTTATGGTTAAATATGTTAAAATAATAAATGTTTAATACAACTTCCAAAAGTTATATATATGATTTATTAAAACTATTTACTAAATACAATGTAATTAAAAATACTTAGATATGTATTAGAAATATTTTTACTAATATTTAGAATTATTAAGCAGTTATATTAAGTTCTATTTATCTAACAAAATATAATCTTTAAATTAAACTATTATTTTTATTTCTGGATTTTATTATAATATTATATTAGAAGAAAAATCTGAAGAAACCAGACTATTTCTAAATAAAAAAGTTAACTTTTTAAAATAGTTAATAAAATACTAGTCTACTAGATTCAGGTAATTTATAACCTATATTTTATTAAATACAAATAATTAATTAATTTCTTAATAATACTTAATTTAATAATAAAATAACTAATTAGATTTCTTAAGAAACTCTATATAATCTCTAAAATTATAAAAGAATAGTATAATAGATTAGAATATTTAGAAGAGAAAATTCTAAAATATTTTAATTAAAAAGTTTAAAAATTTAAATTACTAATTCCGAGCTAGATCTAATTCGGAAATACTCTATTTATCAAGTTAGCTAATTAAACCGGTAGATTTGAAAATAAAGAAATAATTAAAATATCAAATTCATTAAAATTAATTATTAGAACTTGATTTATTCAACATCTAGAAAAAATGAAGAAATATTAGTTAATCTTATTATTTTTATTTAGAACTTTATTCAAAACAAGCTCTAACTTCCCAAGAAAATATTTTATAGTTAATTATTAATATAATTATTTATATAATTAAGTAACATAAAATAAAATTTAAATAATTTTATTTAGACTAAAATTAAAATCTTAGTATATTTCTGAATTAGACCAACTAAAAAAAGATTAGTATTAATTTTTCGTCTATTTATTAATTTAATAAAATTCATTTGCGGAAAGAGCAGCAGTTTTAATTATTTTTAATATAAATTATTTATTAATTAATTTAGGCTTTTTTCATTTATTTAGCCTAAAATAATAGGAACAGCTATTTATATTTTAAATAAATACTAAACAAACAGTTTAATTAAACAATATTATATAAAACTATATAAAAAAGCCTTCCACCATAATCTTTTTAATTATTTAAAAAACTAGACTTTTCTTATTTAAACCAATTTAGGTTATATATCTAAATTTAAGCTAATAATTTCTTTAAAAAAATAAGTTAGAACTCAGAGTCCTAATTAGTTTCTTAATTAGATATAAAATTTTTAATATCTAGTAAATTTAGATCTTAACTTTAAACTATATAATATTAGTATATAAAATTATATTTCATGAATCATCTAACTATTAACAGACTTCCGAACTAGAAAATATATTAATAAACTAACAATTTGATTAGTTGGTTAAAATTATTGTAATTAAATAATTAAATAATAAATTAATTAATTCGAAACTATTTTAATTAGATAATATAAATATTAAAGAATCCTCTAAACTAAGATTATATAATTCAGACGAATTATATGATCTAGAAAAATTATTTAAGAAAAGCAACTTTTATTATAAGATTTTATAGAACTTTTAAGAAATATAGTTTTTAGAAATCTACTATTTATTTTAGATTATATACTGTTTGTTTTGTTACTAAAAATGCTAATTAATAATATCTTAATTAATGAAAAAGCTATTTAAAAAATAACTTTCTTAATAAATGTTAAACTAATTAAAATTTAAACTACTACTATTTTAAGTTATTTAATTAAAATAACTATACTAAAAAAAGACTAGTCTTGAAAATAATCTAAATAATAAATAATTATATTAATAAAAAAAGTTTTATATATTCATAAAAATCAACTTCTATCATCTTATATTAATTAAAAAGAATTAATAAAAACTTCTTATTTATTTCAGTTTATCTAGATTTAAAAGATATATTTTAATGAATTAGATATCTTAGGCACCTGGATTATATATTTAATATATAATATAAAACATAAAAAAATCTTTCTATTAAAATAGATATAGACTTATAAATTTGATACTAAAAATTATTTAATTAGTTTAAATATATATATATATATATATATATATATATAGAATGATTTATAGATATTTAATGAATTAAAAATATATACTAATATATTTATAACTAGATATTTCAAAATTATTTTAGTTTTAATTATTATATTTAATCTAGAAATATGCCAGTTAGATACAGTTACTATTTTTTTAGTAGCTTTATTTAAAATAATAATCTATATAGATCTATTATTCGGATTAGAAAATAAATAAATAGTTTATTTTTATAAAAAGTCTTATATAAATTAAAATAATTTCTTTCTCTATAGTAAAGAATATTTAGAATAAAATCTAAAATTCTAGGGCTCAGCTCTATTGAAAAAATTAATATATTTATATTAATTAATATTTGATCTTATTAATTTCTATAAGTAATATAATTTATATATTCCATTAAATACATTATAAGAAACTTAATAAATCTGAGCAAGAATTAATAATATTATTTCAATTAGAAAATCTTAGTAAATCTATATTATTTTTAAATATTCAGATGTTATATAATTACTTAAATAGAAAACTTTAGATTAAATAATTAAACTATATTAATAAGATTATAAATACATTTCATTTGGAATATCTTCAAAGCTCTAAATTTTCATTTTTAAATAAGAAATTAATTAAAAAAATCTATTTTTTAAAGTCTTAGCCAACCAATTTTATAAGTTTTAATAAAAAATAGAATTAACTTTATATTCTATAGTCTAAACTAGGTCTAATATAGCCAAATTATATTAGCTGCTTATAAATATCTAATTAATTTAAATTCTAAATATCTTAAAATAATAGATTACCTAATCTTTTATTTAAAAGAAATAAAAAATCTGGCTATTAAATATAGTTATAATTTTAAATAAACAGTTTTTTATATTACTGAAGAATATTAGTTTTAGTAATAATTTAGATATACTAGCTTGATAGAATATATTATTTGTTTATTTAATAAATTAATTAATTAGCTAAGCAAAAAATAAGACTATATAATTTTTTTAACTATTAAAATAAAATTATAAGTTCTAACTGCTTCAGCGAAGTGATTTATTTAATAAAAATAATTTTTTATATAAATAGAAGTTAATTTTAAATACTATGTTTTAATATTATATATTAATATTTAAATAGTTTAAATACTAACTAGTTTTATTTCCTTTTTTTAGACTAATCTAAAATATGTTAATATAACTAATTACTAGCTTAAATGAAAAGCTCTAAATAAGACTATTAATATCAATTCGATTTTAATTAATAAAATAAAAGTTAATAGTCTATCTAAATATTTTAGTATTTAGAAATACCAGTACTGGATTTAATAACTTAATATTATAAAAATGTAATTATTTATTTTTATTTTATTTTAGTATTTTATTTATTCCTTTACGTACTAGTCTATTTGCTTTAGTTTTAATAGAAACTATTTAGTTTTTGTCAAAACTATAAAAATATATTGGACTAGAATATTATCTAAATATAAAAGCTCTAAATCATAGTCTTTTTAATTTAATTATTTAAATAAGAGTTATTATTCTAGTCTACTTTATTTATTCTATTTCTATAATCTTACTTTCATATTTGTTAGATATTTCTAGTTTTCTATTTAGAAAATCGTAAATAAATAATTTGGATTGAATAATCTAATATTTTCTTTTATTCTTTAAAATTAGTTTAATCAGTTGTGTTAATTAGATAATTATATATTAAATTCGCTAGTCTGTTTTTTTTCTTATTTATTTAATTTTTAATTGTTCAATTTTATAATCTTTTATTTTCAACCTTACTTTCACCTTACTTTTACACACAATTTGTATGGAAAAGTAAAAGTTAATTGAATCTTATCTGAAAGAACCGAAACTCCAACATAAAATAAATATAATTTCAAAAAATATAAAGGTATTAGTTAGTCTAAATAATATTATTATATATTTAAAATAATTATAACAGAAATAAAATATAATTTTCTATTAACTTCTTACATAAATATAATAATAAATATTTTAAATCTTAATTTTATTAAAATATTTAGATTCTGCAAGGCTATTAAAATTTTTAAAAATTAAAAAATGTTAGGTTTTAATAATGATTTTATTAAATTAATAATAATCTATACAAGAATAAAAAGAAGAAAAGCCCCGGCAGGACTTTTAAAAAATCATATTCTTTTATGAATCATATCTTTATTAAAATAATTCTTGAAAATAGAAAGTTTTGCTTATAATAAAAAATAAATAACTAAATAATAGACATTTATTTTTAATAAAATTAATAATATAGTTCTTATTATAATATTCTAGTAGAATTTTAAATTAATTGAATAAAAAAATATCTACAAATCCTGCTAACTCTAATAAAATAAAGTTATCTTCGGAATAGTTTACTAAATTTTTATTTTTAGAAAATTATAGTTCTTCTAGAATTTTGACTAAAGTATAAATATAAGTATAATTTTAATAAGCTTTAATAAATTTTTAAAAACTTAATTTTTAAATATAATTAAATTTAAACTACTATTGTTAATTTCATAGCAAGAAATAAAATTTTATAATTTATAAATATAGCTATAAATAATAATATCAAAGTATCTTAAATAATAGTAATATATATTCTAATAAGAAACTATTACATTTTTTTCAAATAAGTAATATTAAAAGATATTTTATATTTTGTAACTAAATATTATAGTTGAGTTAATAGCCGCTAGAAAAAGAATTATATTAATTTTAAAAAAAAATAATTATAAAAGATTAACACTAATTAAATCATATATTATATTATTACTAATATTTATATAAACTTTTCTAATATAAAATATTTATATAATTATTAATATCTTAGTAATTATTTCTACTTTTTATTCTGAAAGGAGATAGAAAAATTAGTATTAATCTATTTTATTTTTCTATATTATTTTCTTTAATTATAATTCTTAAATTCGAGTTAATACCTTTTTTAAAATATTAATTAATAAGATATTCGGTACTATTATATAAAAAGTATTAAAATATTTTTTTTATAAAATATTATAATTCGATTTAGAATTCTAAACTTAAGTACTTTTATAGAATTAAAACTATTTTTAGAATATATTAGTATCTTTTAATTCTTATTTTTATTTTTATTATTGGAAATGTAGATTCTAATAATAAATAGTAATAAATATTATTTTATTTTATTCTTTTAATAGTTAGTATATATATTCTAAAATATATTAACTAAAATTAGATAATAGTTTAATAAGAAGTATAGCTTTATTTCTTTTTCATAGCCTTGAAAGAGTATTATTTTAAAAAATTAAAATAAATATAAAGTTTATATAGATCTTAGTTGGTTTTCTACCGAGTTCTGTTTCATTAACTTATAATTTTAGATTTAAAAATAACAATATTTTAAATTAAAAATGGAATCTATTCAAAGAAAATAGACTATAAATAGCTAATAACTTTTTTTATTTGAATAATAATTTCTTAAGATATTGATACTATTTCTACTAATAAGTTATACTTATATAACTTGTAGCTTTAAAAACTTTATAATAAGTAACACTAAATCTATTAAATATTTTTTCAAAGTTATAACTTAAATTATGAGACTTTTCTTATTATTTCTAGATATTGAAAAAGAATTCGAACTAAAAAATATTTTTGATTTTAGTATCTATTTTAGAATTATATAAAAAAACAAAGATTTCTGCTATTAATTTAATCTTAATTTGAAATTATTCTACTAATTTCTTTTTTATAGTTTAGTAATTTAATATTATAGCTGCTATTAATCTTATAAATAATTAATAATATTTTTAATTATAATAAGAGTTTCTGAAGAGAAATCAAAAAGTATAAAAAATAAGAACTTTTTAAAAATAAAAAAACCTTTCAATTTCGAGTTGCTATTTTAATATATTAGTTAAAATAATATACTATATTTTATAAATAACAAAAAAGAATTAGAGTTATTAAGAAAAAAGATTTAGTTAGATATAAAAAATATCGCAGTCTAGTTATTTTAAAACTAATTCTTACCATACTATAGTCTAATAAAATAATAGAAGATTAAGTATAAGAAATTTTAAAGTTATTAATATTATAAGAATTATATATAAAATATATAATCGACTTGTAGATAGCCTGCTGGGATATCAAGGGATTCCTACGACATATATCCAAAATTCTTTATATTATATATAATGAATATAAGTATATTAGTATTAATAAATATCTTTTGAAACTAAATAGTTTAGCTATTATAAAATTTAAAAGCTGCTTAAAAATATATTTTATATTAGTTTATTTATTAATATAATAAAATCTAGAAATATAAGCTGTATAATATATTATAATCTATTTTTATACTTACTCTATTCTATATTATTATAATAAGTTTTGTTATAAATTTATTAAAAATATTTATTACCGGATATAACTAGTTCATTATAATTAATGAATTTATTAATTCTTTATTTACTTTCTGGTTTTTTTATATAAAAAGTAGATTAATAAAAACTCACTATTATAAGTTTATATAATTTTATAATCAGAAAACTTTTTATTTTTTATTTTTAATTATAATATACAATTTATATTAGTATTTTAAAAAGAGGTTTTATTAAGATAAAATTAAAATAGTTTTATTTAACTATTATTTATTTTTATACTAAAAAATAGTTCGACCAGATAATTTAAACTATTAAAATAATAATATATTATAATATTATCCAGGCTTGTTTTAATAAAACTAGACTATAGTCTACTTTTTTATATAATTATTTTAAGAATAAATTTGTTTATTAATATATTTATAAATAAAATCTTTTATAAATTAATATTTGATATCTTGCTATCCTAACTGTAATATTTGATAAAATTTATTTTATAATATATTAAATTTTCCGGTTCGACCGAAATTATATTAAAGATTATATCTAATCTTATTTTCATTATTTCTAATATCTTTTTATCTTTAGATATACTATTTAGAAAAAAACTAAAAATATTTTTTATCTATCAAAGTTATTTTTTTTAAATATTGTGTCTTCAAGTATAGAAATATTTGTTTTATTTAGAATTTTTTATATTGATTTAATACTAAAAAGATATTAAAGTTTATGTTCATATATATAAGAAGATATTATAATACTAGATATAAGTCTATATATTTTAATATTAATAATTTTATTTATTTTTAGTTATATTATAAATATACTATTTTTTGTTTATAATATTAAGAAAAGGTTTATTTAGTGATATACCAATCTATTTAGAAGTTTTAAAATTATTAGTTGCTATATATACTATTTAAAGTTATTTATTATTTAAATTAATTTCTTCAATAATATTAATTGTCTAGCTTAAGTTTATATTAAATATTTGAGAATAGTCGCTGACTGCAAGAAGTAAATAGATAAAGAAGTTGTTTATTTAATAAAGGCCTGGAGTAGCCGGCAGCTAAATAATTAGTTATAATAATCTATACAGATTTTTAATATAGATAATATAAAAGTTCAAAGGTTTTGATACATCAAGCTATAAAAATAGTAACTATAGTTATTTTTATTAAAGGAAAATATATTATTCTTATTATTATATATATATATATAAACAAAAACATATAAAGCTATAATAGATATACCGAAAAATATAAGTAAAATATAGAATATAGCAAACAAGCAGAAATTAATAAGAATAAAAAATATAAAACAGGCAGTTTTAAAAAATAAACAAATTAATTAATTAATTGATTAATACTATTCTTAAAAGTATGAATAAAGTAGGATAAATTAAAATTATGTTTATATATTTATTACTCATATTCCGGACTATAACCGAGCTAGTAAACCAGATATTAAATATATATAAAATCTTATCTATAGTAATATATATATTTATTAAAAATATGTTTAATTTTTCACTGATCTTTGATTTTATTAATTATAAAAGATACAAGTAGTTAATACCTAAATAGATTAACTTCTTAAAATATAAATTTAAGCTGTAATATTAATATAATAAAGTAGATTTTAAATATATTTAGTAACTTAAGATAGTATGTATAGTATTTAATATGTTTAATAATATTAAAAAAATTGGAGAACTAATATTCTAGCTTATATAAAATATTCTCAGTCTTTAAACAAATATATTATATTTTTTATATAGTTTTAAGTATATTTTATTACTTATCTTAAAATATATAAATATATATCTAATATTAAACTCTTATTTTGTATAAACTATAGTATATTTAATAGTATTTTTAATATCCTAATAAATAGATATAAGATTTTAATATATTAAAATAAATAATTTTAATAAACTAAATAGCTGGTTTAACTTTATACTATATATATTTTTATATAGTATATAATCTATCAAGAATAAAATAGACTTTTTAAAAGATATAATAAGATTTAGTAATTATAAAATTTAAGACAGCTTTTTAATAATAGTATACTATAGTATAACTTTTAAAAACTATATTATATATTTTAAACTACTATTTATCTAGAACTAGTAAATAGTACTAAATAGCTATTAATATTTTGATTTTTTAAAAAATCTTAAAATATATTAGTAATAGAATATTAGTTTTTATTAGAAATTTATATATAAGATATACTTTTGTTAATAGAATTCTAAATATAAAAAAGTTATCTTTTTTTATTTAATTATTCTTAGTCGGCTTTATTTAAAATATATTATATTTTTTTAATAAATTGATTTACTAGAATAAGGAACTGATTATATCTGTTCTATAAAAAAAATCAGTAATAAAATTTGAGGAGAGCGTGAAAAGAGATAGATTCCAGCTATCTAAATATCTATTTAAACTACCGGCTAAAGACAGTAAACTATTTAGCTAATAAAAAACTAGATATCTTATGTATCCTCTCAGCTCGCCGTAAGATTTAAATATTTAAAACTATTTAAACTATATAAAATTAGTATAATTAAAAATAGGCTATTTTCTTAATATTAAGATGCTAAAATAATTATATAAAATAGAATTAATGAATACTACTGATAGAATAATCACAGAAAATATAAACAACTTTTTATATAATAATATTATTTAAATATATAAAATAATATAAATAATATTTAAATTATTTATTTAGATAAGTATTAAAATAATATAAAATCTGCTGCAGAAAGCAGCTTAATAAAACTATTTATAAAATTCTTTTTTTATATTAATATACCGGAAATCTAGCTTACTATTTTAATATATATTTCTTATATAAAATAATCTAATATTAACTTAATATATCGACTTTGGAACTATAAATATATGTATAAAATTAATTATATTATTAGAATTTATCTATATAATTATTTTCTTATTAATAAATAAGTCTAGTTTTATAATAGACTTATATAAAAAATAGTTCTATAAAATTTTTTATAAGATATTATATACTCGGCTAATATAAATAAAATTATTAAAACTATCTATTTATATATAGACTATAATACTAGAGATTTTATATATATAATAATATAAATTTTTATAGATTTTATATTTTTATTATCTATATATAAAGTATTAATATAGATTTTCAATTATTTACTAAATTCTTAGCTGTATATAATATTAGATATAAAACTCTTATAATAATATAAAATATATTTAATAATAATTTTATTAATTAACTATAGAAAGACTATTGAATATTAAAATTAATATATAGTATATTTAATATTAGTATATATTTTTATTACTAGTTAATTTAGTTTTTTAATATTTCTTTATATTAATTTAAATTAATAAGATTAGGATTTTTATATAATATATTTTAATATTTAAAATTTATAAAAGATTTTTTTTATAATAATTAGTTATATTATAGTCTGTAAGAAGTTTATTAATATAAATTTATTGGCTAATAGTTACTATTCTAATCTTATAGTTTTAATATATAAAACTATTTAAAAACTATACTAGTTTATTAAAATATTTTAATTATATAGTTTTTTTAAGCTTATATAATACAGTTTTAATTTCTATTATATTAGATATAATAAAACGAATGTGATTTATATATAAAAATAAATTTATTTTTTTTATATATAAATATAAATATTATATTTTTTATATATAAATATAAATATTATATTTTAACAGCTTAAATCTAATTATATATAATATTTTATTAATTATTTTATTAATTATTATATTTTAAAAAAAATACCGCTTACCGGAAACTGTATAATATTTTTTTTAATATTAGATTCTATTAGATAATTTATAAAGGCCTGTTGGTTAATATATATATATATACATATAAATTAATTTTGAAATTTAATATTATAATTATAGAAATATAATAATAGTAATTATAAGCTTTTAAATAATACTATTTAAAATCAGAATATAATTATTTTTAAAATTAAAACTAGATTATTAACAGTTCTTATAAACTATTTAATATATTATTAAATATTATATTTATCTACTATTATTAGTTTTTATAATATATATTTATATATTATAAAATTTATAAATATTAGACAGCCGGTTAATAAAATTAAATATATTTTTTTATTAATTATTTTATTTAGTTTTTATTATCTTCAGCTAATTTAGTTACTAAGAAACGATTTCAGCAGTATTTCTTGTGAGAGAAATCATATGTGTATTAATTAAAGTAACTACAGCTATGTAGCTGGTTCTTTAAGAAATAACAAGACCTAAGATTATATAACCCCAGATATCTGTTATACTCTTTATAAACAAAAAAATCGCTACTAAATTACATATAAAAAAGAAAGATATAAAACTGCTTATATTTCCGAAACAAAAAATAAGTCAAATATAAATATAAAAATACTAGATAAGATCTACTATACTAAGTTGTTTAATGAAATAAGAATAAATAAAATATTTAAAAGATTTTATAAAATTATCAGCTGCTTAATCTATTATACTAATATAAATAAACTTAATATTTTTAGTATATATTTTATATTGTATAAAGTATTATTTAATAAATACATATTTGTTTCTTATATAAAATTTAGAATTTTTAGCTAAAATAATAACAGATTAATTATCAGTATAAATTATAATAGGCTTAATTATTAATATAAATATAGTTTTAAAATATTAAATATCTAATTCGGTAAACAGAAGTTAAAGCTAAAAAAATTCTTAGATTATAACAGCTTAAATAATATACTTATCTTTAATAAAAAATAATATAATAGTAGTCTATTTCTTTAAACTCTAGAAAACAGACTTATTAACAAGCTAGAAAATATTGTCTAATATTAATATAATATTAAAAATATAAAAGCCGGTCTAGTCGATATTATAATAACTAATAAAATCAGAATTTTTATATTTATAAAAAAACAATAATTTAACAAGTCTACGAAATAGTATTACTTAAAAATTAAACTTATTAAAATTTATAATAAAAAATAATAACTTGCTGGTTATATATATAATATCAGAATATTATTATATTTCTAGTATAACTTAATATTGTCCGGCTAGATAGTTCCTATATATTTAAATAAAATCTTTATATAATTAAACAGCATAAAAAGACTTTATATATTAATATATTTAAATACTTTAGACAGTTTTTAATATACGACTTCTATAAGAGATATATATTATTATTAGTTTATATAATATTAATACTAAAAAAGCAAGTATATAGACTATTATTAATAAACTTAATAGAATTATTTAGCAGATTCTTAAAAGTATTAATTACAAAAATATCTAATATTAAAAATAAAATATTATTAATATAAATAAATATATAAAAATCTTTTCCGACGAATATGAAGTAGTCTGTATAGAAATACTTAAAGCTATTTATAATAATAAAATTATAGAATATATTATACTACTTATATAGTATCTACTTTAATCTATATAATAATTTAATAAATATATTATATATACTATTTTTTTAGAAGTTTTCTAATAATTTAATATATATTAGTTTGCGTAGTTTAGTATTAAAAAAAACAATGATAATATTAAGACTATATAGTCTCCAACTAAATATAACGATAAAAATAATAAAAATCTTAAAATTAATACTTTTTAGAATAATAGTATAAGTTTTATTTATTTAATGATCCTTCCCGGTATACTGGCAGAAGTCTTTAATAATAAGATATATTTTATATATATTATTATACTTAATTTTTTATATTTATTTAAAAAATAGAAGTCAGAATTTACAGAAATATAAAATAATATAAAAAATATTTTATTTGATTTATTACTATATTTTATAATAGGTAGTATTATACTATTTAAAGATTTTAATATAATTTATAATATTAATATAGCTAATAAAAATATAGCCGATATTTTATAGTATTAACTTTTTTATAATAAAAAATCTTTTATAATATAGAGATAGATCTACAGTTAGTTATATAACTATAATATTAAAAAATAAAATATAAATAAAATAGTTATTAATTAGAACGTTAAATAGAATATTAATATCAAAATCCGGGCTATTATTAATATTAATAATATAGAATTATAATAATTTAAATAAAGTATAAGATAGTTTTTATATATAAGTTAAATAGTACAGCGGTTGAAATATAGTTTTTATAACTATAAATATTCAAAATAAATAATTAATAACTAAAAGATCTATAACTACCAACTTGTTATTAAAAATATTATTTTTAATAATAAAAAACAGTATATTAAAAGTATTAAATATAGATACTTTATTTATAGTTGGAGTAGATATTAGAGTTATATTATATATAATATTATTTAAAATATTTAAAAAAAATTAAATTCTAGTTTATTTATATTCGACAAGCCAGTCAGACTCTGTATTATTATTTTTTTTTAGAATTAAAATACTAAAAAACTCTATCTGAAATAGCTTCTAATATTAAAAAAATATAATAAATAAAAATTAATAGTATATATTTTTCTAAATAGTTTTCTCCGAGTTAAAAATACCGCTGTATATAAGATTAAGATTATATAAAAAAACTATTATAAATATTAAAAAATTAGTTTTTTCTTGAAAATAATATTATATATATATATAATTTAACAAGTCTTAATATTATATATTTTATAAACAGATTTAGAATAGCCTATAAAGCAGTTTTTTTAATATAATTTTTAAGTTTTTATAAGTTTTTTTAAAAATAAGATATTAATAATAGCAGCCAAAAACTCTCTAATAAATAATATTAAATTATATATTATATAAGACTTTATATAATATTTTACTAATAGAATTATATACAAGCAGGTTCTAAATATAATTTATAATAAGAATAATATAGTTTTAAA
Organism: Aspergillus brunneoviolaceus CBS 621.78; assembly: GCF_003184695.1. Lineage (NCBI taxonomy): Eukaryota > Fungi > Ascomycota > Eurotiomycetes > Eurotiales > Aspergillaceae > Aspergillus > Aspergillus brunneoviolaceus. Next base: position 58,359 of record NW_020290758.1, on the reverse strand, counting down.
AAATAAAATAATTAATTATTAGCTATAATAAAAATATAAAAATTAATAAGATATCTATTTTTAATTTCTATAATTAGATTTAAATTAAAATAATAATATAAAACTGGATTTTAAATAATATTCTGTTTCTAACAGTAAGTTCTAAGCAGTTAATACTCTGATATATTATTATTATAAATATACTTAATATTAATATTTAATTAATATTTAGAATAGTTTTATATACTACTAAACATATTATAAATCTTACTGCGGTTCTTAAAAAAAACCTAATAATAATAAAAAATATAATTTATAAAAATAATAAAATAATAAATACTAGTCTAATTATATATAGACAGTAGACCGTAGATATTAGTATATATAAGACTTTTAATTTAAAGTCTAAAATTATATAATTTAGTATATAATACTAAAAATATTTAAATTTTTTTAAATAAATATAATTTATAAGATGCCGGTAAGATACTTTTTTTGATATTTAAACCAATAATATACTTTAAAAAATTATGGATTTATACTTAGAAATATAGGCTGTATAATAATATATCAAATAAATTAAAATTGATATAATAATTATTTTTTTAATTATATATATAATAAGATTAATATAAAATAAGTAAATTAAAATATTATAACTATACAGACTATATATAGTCTTACAGCTTGTTATACCGGTAATATTTATAAAATATTATTTTTTATTTATAATAATATAGCTAATTTATCTATTATTTTAAATAAAAAGTATATTTTTTTAATATTATATATAATTAAATATTTAAGCAAGCCAGCTGTTTATATAAAATAAGATTATTTAAAAAAGCCGGTATATACTAGTAACAGTTAATATTAAATATATTAATTAAATTATTGTTCTTATCTATAACTTTAACAGAAACAGTATTATAACTAATAATATAAAAGACTTTATGGATAATTATTTTAATCTAGTAAATATAAAATATAAAAATATAAAAATAATATTTAAAATAGCTTATACTTTTTATAGTTCCGTAGTAAAATATTTATTTATTTATATAATTTAAATAAATATTTTTATAAACTATAGCTGTTGTTATATTAAAGCAGACTAATATAGTAAAAATATTAAATAAATTACAATTAATATTAATAATATTAGTATTAAAAAATTTAAATAGTAATACTGTCTTTACTAATATAGATATTATATTAGTATATATATTTATATTTTTTTATTTAAATTTAATAAATACTTGCTCAAGAAATGATTTCTATTATATTAATAAAAAGTATAAAATATTAAGTTTCTATCAGTAGTATTAAGCTTTTTATATTTCAACTAAATATTAGAAGTTAATTATTTTTTATTATAGTTATAGCTATTATTATATTTATAACTATAGTCTTTATCTTAACTATAGTTATTATAATTATTCCCGCTATAATTGAAAATATTAATAATAAAAATTTTATTACTAATAATATATATAAATAATTATAGAAAATAATTTTTCTAAAAAAATTTAAATCATATAAACTGGGTATGAACTATAAAGAAAAAAAACTTATTTATTAATATTATATACTAGCTTATAAGAAACGGTTATAAAATAAAAATATTCTATATAATAATAAAAATTATAAAAATCTAGTTTAATTATTAACAGCTTTAATACTATACAGCTTGTTGAAAATATTTATAAATTTTATAAAAAAAATATTTTAATTATTAATAGTATTATAACAAATTAAAGCCTATTCATTATATAAATAAATAGTAGTAATAAAGTTAAAACTCTTATATATTTTTTAAAAAAAATATATATATTAGCTGCTATCTTATAATTTTAAAAATATACTATAGAACTAGTCTTATATATTATTTTAAATATAACTAAAACTAAATAGTTTAACTAATTCTATTTCTTAATATTAGTATTATATATAGCGCGGAGTATATAATTATATTATTTAGTTTTATTAATACTATATTATATATTTATATAAATTAGTAGTATAATATTTTTATTAATAGTTTAGTACGCAAGCTTTTATATATTTTTAGTTTTAGTCTTATTATATAATATAAACTTGTCGAAAACAGTAAGATTATTTTAAAATAATTTTTAAGTATCTAAATTCTTAAATCTAAAACAATTATATAGATTATATTATTATACCAACCAGTTGGATTAACTTTTTAATTTAAATATAATTTTAATAATATTAATATTAAATAGATTTTTATTTAATACTCTAATATAATATATAACCACACCGCTCGTATAATAGAAGTATATAATTAATTAATTCGATAAATTAATAAATATTAGATCTGATTATTAAGTCAGTCAGAATATCTTAAAGATATTTTTATTTCTCTAAATATATAAAATATTAAATAAAGATATAAAAAGCCGTTAATATCGTAGATATTAGTATATATCAAAAGATAAATAAAAAAGAATAAATTTAACAAGAAATCTAGCTACAAGAGCTTATAACCTGTAAGAAAATATATATATATATTAATTAAAATAACTACAGCTATATGGCTGGTCCTCTAAGAGATAGCAAGATCCGAGGTTATATGACCCCAGATATCTATCATATTTCTTTTTAAAATTAAGATTTTATTAATATATATAAAGATTATATTATATAATTAAAATATATTCTTAAAATCAGACTATTTATATAGTATATTTTAATTGATATAATAAAATATTTAAGACTGTTTAATTCAATAATTGTTATAAAAATAGTAATTTATTTTAAATTTAATATTAGTTATTTATATATCTTTTTAAATAATGAATAGTACTAGCTAGAGGTTTTAATTAATTTAAAAATTAAAATCTATAGATATTATATATCATAAGATTTTAATAGTTATATTAGCTACTATCTGCTTTAATTTTTAAAATATTTTTAGTATTATAATTTAATATAGTTTTAGTAAGATATTAGTATTATATAATTTTATATTTATGATAAATACATATAACAGCTCTGTCTGCAGGCCCTTTAATAATATAATTATAATATATTTTATAAAATTATAAAATTTATTATTTTCTTCGATATAATTCTAAAGTATTTTTTTATATTTATAGTTATATTTATTATAAGAATTTTATAAACTATACTAGTTTTTAGTTTTATAATATTTTTTAAATATCTCTCGGAAGTTATTATTTAGATTAAATATAAAAAAATATTATATATAAATAGTTAATATATTAATCTTAATATTAAAATATATTTATATTAGATTATATAATTAAATTTATAAATTAGTATTATTTATTATTACCGGACTATATACTATAATAAAAGGGTTTAATAAAATCTTAATTATAATAATATTAAATAATAATAATTTATAACATTAAGATTGCTGCAGTATACCTATAGATATAATAAAATTACTTATTATCTAAGAATTAAAGTAACATTTATTTATAATATCAAGTTCTATTTTTTCAACTATATAATAGAAGCAAAAACAGTTCTTATTTAAAATTTTAAAATCAGACTTTTATAATATATAATAAAAGTAAAAATAATTATTATTTAAAAAACTAACCGGATTTTTTTACTCGAAAACATTAATAGTAGAAATTTACTAAATATAAAAGAAGTATTAGATAATAAAATAATATATATCAGGTCGTCCGCCGGCCTGAAATACAAAAATAAAAAATTAAAAATAAGAAAATAAGAAAATAAGACAAAAATTATATATTAATTATATAGAACTAGCTGAAAGCAACATTTTAAAAATATATCAAAATATATAAAATATAATAAAAAATTAAGATTAGTTTTTAAGAATTTAAATATAATAATTCTTAGTTGTTTAACTAGAATAATAATTTTAAACTTAATATTTTTAATATTAAGGTCTTTAGTAATTAGAGACGGTATAAAACCTGTTAATATAATTAATATAAAAGATATAAAAATAGATTCTAATACAAAAATAGATTTAGGAATAAAAACTTGAAATATAAAATAATATATATTTTTAAAAAAATATTAAAATTAATATATAAGATTATACGCGGTTAAACAGCCAAACAGACTTAATTATCTGAAATCTTTCAAATATCTAGACCTGTCAACTACTTAATATATATAAATAAGATTAAAATAGATTCGGTCTAAAAAAATAAATAATATTTTTATAGTATACTGTTATTAATATTTTAAGGAGAAGAATATAGATTATTTTTTCAAGATTATAGAATAAATAAAACAGAAGTAAGATAGTAGACTTATAAAAAATATTCGTATTAAAATATAAATATAAAAAACTCTTTAAGTACGCGTAGAATTAGACTATCTAATACTTTAATTCTAATTGACAAATACTATAACTATTCTAAAGAAGTTAAAATAACAAGATATAGATATAATAAATAAATAGATTAGAATATATAAATAAGAGAATAATTAGATACAGTCTAAAATATATAAAAATAAGTAGTGCGGAAAAAAATAATAAAATAAATAAATATAAGATATAAGACTGACTTAATAAAATTAAGATAATGTATGGATTAGATAAACAATAAATAAATTAGAATAAGAACTAAAAAAATAAGTAGTTTATAATAAATATAAGAAAAACAGGTATAATAAACAGAACGCGGAAACTTTAAAATCGGTAAAAGTATAAAATATTAAAAAAGTAATATAAAGAATCAATAAATAATAAGATAGAAAAATAATATAAAAGTTTTAGACTATATTAATTTAATTAATTAGATCTTAAAATTATATATTATAGTCTGAATAGACCGGACATACTACTATATATAAAAAAACAAAATTTATAAATAAATTAGTTAATTAATAAAAATAAAAAGATAAAAGATTAGATAAGTCGAAGTTCTGCTGCCAGAGGCAGTAAACAAGACGGCTTTAGATAAACCGCAAAATATCGATAAGGTTGATAAATACCACAGTTTTATTTATATTATTAAATATTAAATAATATTTTATTACTATCAGCTATATTCAGAGCGATAGTTAAAATAAAAAAACTAATTAAACTATTAAGGTTTTTTTAATATATAAAAATATTATTTATAAACACTATAAAATAGCCGACATTATTATTATAAATATAAATAATTTTAAACTTCTATAAAAATATTTTTATTTAATTATTTTTATATATTTTAATATATAATATAGAATTATTAACAATTCTAAATCTTAATATATTCATATGATCCGATAATTATTTACAGACTTTTTTAGTGGAAATAACCATATTTAAAACTCTATAAATCGCGTAGATAAATATAAAATATTAATATAATATTCAGCATTAGAATATAGCTTTAGAAAAAATAATTTTATTAAACTTGATCTATACTAAGATTCTAAAACTATAGTAATTTTTAAAAAAGCTCGATAATATATTTATAAAAGTTTTAAAAATTATAAAAATAATTAATTTTAGTATATTATTTTAAACTATTACTAAAGTTATCTATATATTTAATAATTAGTGCGTATCTACAGTTATATTAAAAAAATTAAAAAAATTAGGATTCTCTAAAAAAGTCTTTTTAATTATTTTCTGCCAGAATCTAAACCTGTAATCAGTAATCCATATAAAATTAAAACTTTTTATAATTATTGTTTTAGAAATATCTAATATAAATATCTTATAAAATAGCTTGGCTAGAATAACAAATATAATACTTAATATACAAAAATATCTTAGGATCAGGAACTTATTTAATAGATATAATTGCTGATACTTCCGACTAAAAGATCTAAATTAATTAATATATATAATATAAAACTACTATAGTTATTAATAATAATAACTATTACTTTTATTTTATATTTACCGGCTATTTATTCTATTATTATTAAATCTTTAATTTTCATCTATTTCTAATTCTTTAACCTATCTTTTTTAGATTTCTTTATTACTTATATTACTTTATTTTTTAATACTTCTATCTTCTTTAAAAATTGTTGTTAGTTAAGAATCAAAGAAGAGGCCTTAAATAATAAAAAGAAATAAAAAACAAACCGATTGTTAAAAACCGAACAAAGATTTCCTACAGTAGTTTAAAAAATATACCTAATTCTATAAAATATCTATTTATTTTTTTATTATTAATCTTTCTATTACTACAGCCTTTATTATTAATTTTTTATTTCTTTTTTATCTTATCTAGCTAGATTTTCTTTTTCTATCATTTTTCTTTTCTTACTAAGTTATAATATTACCCGATATTTCTATATGTTTATTAAAATAAAAAATAGATTATTCCCTTGCTTATAAAATAAATAAAATAAAATTAAAATTATTATTTATAATCTCGGTCTAATTATAATCTAAATGAATATTATATTAGATTACAAAGTATTACTATACTTATATTCTTAAACTTTTGATAATACAGATTCTAAAATTAAATATATATATTTATATTATAGTTTTTTATTTTTTCTACTGCTGAGCTAATTACGACTAGATTATTTATTATTAATAAGTTATTAATAAGTTACTAATTACTATTACAAACTTCAAAATAGAAAAAACTAAGCTAGCAGTAAAAAAAGCTAAATTTAAAAAAACTAAAAAATCATTAAGACTATAAAGCCTATTTCTAGCCTTTATGTTCATTATAATAATTTTAATATTATCCGATATATATAACAATCTTATTTATTAATATTAAAAATATGATTTCTATTAATAATCTATTTAAGAATTATTCTCCTTTCAAAAAACCTTTAATTTTTAAAAAGTCAAAGCTTTTTTATTTTTCAATGAAATATATATAAGAAAAAACTTACTACTATTAATATAGTATAATATATAATAGCTTAATTATTTATATTTATATATAAAAATAAATTAAATTAGATTTTTATTACATTATTAATGCCAGTAATATAAATATTACTAATAATAGACTAAATAACTTTATATAACTTTTAGAATTTTATATAAATAGAAAAATTAAATAAATAAATACTAGTAATGATAAGAATATATTATAATAAATTTATATAAGTACTAAAACAGTAAACTAATCTGATCAGTAAATAATAAAAAGAATTATTAATTAAGAAAATATTTAAGACTTTTAAATATCTCGTTGATAAAGTTAAAAATCAAAAATATTTACTTTTAAATAGAATCTTAATAACTAGTAAATAAAATATTTACTAATACCAACTAAAATAATAATATACAACTAAATAAATAAAATAGTTAAAAAAATTAAAACTAATATTATATTATTTTTATTATATATATTAATCCCGCTCGACTTAAAGTTCTATAAAAATATCTTACTAAACTTAAAAACATCATTAATAATAAAAAAACCGAAATAAAAATAAAATCTAAATATAAAAAATATTTAAATAATAATAATAATAATAATAATTCGAATTCTAAGTAGTTCATATATTCTTTTTTTAATAATAGAAATAAAAATAATAATATAGAAATTAACTTTACTAATAAGAACCTTAATTTTAATCTTTTACTTAAAGAAATTTAAGATTATTATTTAATATGGAAGCTTTCTACTCTTATAGTAATAGAAAAGTTATTTAATAACATTTATAAAATTACTAAAAATACTACTAGTTATAGCAGCCGGTAAAAACTTTTCTTTTTTAGATATAAATATAAAAAACAGCTTTCTAATATCTATATAAAACACTTTTAATAACTATATTTAAATAATATTTCGAAAAAATATAATAATTTTAATAATATTAAATAATAATATATAATTCCTTTTTAGGATAGTAGAAATCTGGTCTTTTAGCTGTGATAATACTACTATTTTTAGTTATAAACTACTTCAAAACTGGCTACTTTTTCAATAGTTTTATTATTACCTAAATAAAATTAACAGTTAGTTAATATTAACTTCTTATTTTTATTCTTAATTATTATTTATATTGACTTTAACTATTAATTATTTCATATATATTTTTTATTTTCTAATATTTAGAAATCTTATATAATTTATTTATATATTACTGCCTTAAGTTTCTCTTTGCTTATCTTACTATAAGATAGTTTAATTGAATTACTTTTAATTAACTTATTATTAAAATCCATAGTTAATTCTTATAAAATAAAAAGCTTTTTTTTATATAATATAAGTAATATATTTAAATAGTAGTTTTTATTAGTAGCTAAAATTTTTAAATTTTTTTTAATTTATTTATTCTTTTTATATATAGTATAAAAAGATTTTTATATTTCTAGCAGAAATTATAAATCTTATTTATTTTAAAAATTATATTTTTTAAATATATAAAATAAATATTAGTTTTACTTTTAATATATTTTTTATATTTTTTGTTTAAAAATTATTTTTTCTTTTTTATTATTATTTTTTTTCATTTTTTAATAAAATTCAAAGTAGTATTAGCAGATAAATATAATTAATATTTTTTATTTTAAAATTATTTAATTTTAATATAACAGATATTTATTTTTTAAGAACATTATTTAATTTTTTAGTCAGACTGTTAGATTTAATATTATATTTTTTAAATCTATAAATAATCTTAAAATTAAAACATAATAAAAATTTAAATTATTAGATTTATTAGTAGTTTAATAATTTAAGAAATATAAAATATTTTAAATTATTATAATTAATAATAATTTGAATTAAAAATAAAAATTTTTCTAGCTTAAATTACCATTTTATAAAATAATTAATTATAATAAATAATTTTTTATTATAAATTTTATAATTATATTTAGCAGATATATATTTTTAGAAAAACTATATAATTAAATATAAGATTTTATTATTTTTATATTTAAAAATATTTTTTTTTAATTATAGTCGGAAGTTGTTACAGGACAGATGGATTATACTAATCAAAACATGTCTTAAAATAAGAAGAAATAGCTAGAGAGCTATTTTATCTATTTATATAAAGTTTTTTTATATATATACTAAACTAGTACTAGTTTAGTATATAGCATGCGAGGCCTCAGATATTAATTAATATCTAAAACTAAACTTTATATTAGAATCTTAGTTTTATAACAAAAGTCTTTCTTTTTTTTTATATAATTTTTTTTATTTATTAAATATTATAATCTTTTAGTAAATAAGATCTTTTTTTATATTATTTATATAATCGGTTCTAGAGATGTAGTCAGGCTTAGCTACTAGTTTTATATATAATATATAAAGTACTATATAAAAATACTATTCTTTTTTTTTCTTAGTTTTTTTTTAAATGTTTTCTTTTTTCTTTTTCTTTTTATTATTAGTCTGCTTTTTTTTTATTTATATAATTCTTATTACTTTCTTTTTATATCTATATAATATTTTTTTAATACCGAGGCTGGTAAGCCTGAGTAGTCGGATAATATATTAGTTTTTATTTATTATAATTTTTTTTAGATCTTTATCATTATTGCTAACTATAGTTTACTTTTTATTTCTATATATTATATAATTATTTATAATCTCTGTACTAGTAATACGGAGTATTAAATTATTATATAACTAATAATATATAAAAATAAAACTCTATTTTAGTTTTATTATATCCCGGATTAGTAGTAAGTTTAGTATTTTTCTTACTATAAATTTAAAATAAAAATTAGTACTTTTACTATAGCTTAAATAAAAAAATCTAGTAATATTTCTGTATAAAATATTAACAGAGTTAGATATGTACTAATTATTTTTTTTATATTAATAATTTTCTAATTATATTCTATAGTTTAGTAATATCATGTTATTATAAATATAATAATTAAATAAAGTTTTAATAAACTATATAATTATTTAAATAATAATATAATATCTGTACTAAATATAAGTTTAAAATTATAATATATACTATAATTATTATAATTTAAATAAGTTTAAATATAAGCCTGCGGCAATTGCTGCTCTTTTTTATAATATTATTAAAAAATTAATAGAATAAATAAAATATATAACTAGAATCTAGCGTAGTAATAGTTAGAATTTTTTTTATTAGATTAAATAAAGCTCTTTTTAATTAGCTTAAAAAATTGAAAAGATTTTTCTTTTTTTTTTTTTCTTCTAGGTCCGTATAAACTAAAATTAAAAAAAATACTAGTATTAGCCTTTCTCTATTTTTAGTTTTTATTTATACAACAGCTAGTTAGAATTTAGCTATAACTATAATTATTATTTTATAACTACTTTTATATTATTAAATACTAAGACTAGTTTTTAGATTAGTTCTATATAGTCTTTTTATTTAGTAAAATATTATAATTAGTTTTTCCGGTTTTCTATTATATCCTATTTATTAAAAAATTTTTAATTTTATATTTTTTTTTACTGTTAATTATTATAAATAATAGTTATAAGCTTTCTTAATCTTATAATAATAATATATTATTAGCTGTTAAACAAAGTAAATTAATATAAAATATAGAATAAATATTCTTTAAAATATTAAATTTTATAATATATAATCTTATTTTTTTTAAAATAATATATTTTATATTCTTCTAATCTAGCTTCTTACTAGAATAGTTTATATAAATATTTTATAAACTTAATTATATTTAATTATTCTTCTAATATAATAAAACAGTTTATTAAGATTAATTAATTTATTTTTTAATATTTTATTATATATAAACTATAGTACTCTAGATCTAATTTAAAATATTATATATTTTTTATATAATTATATTTTTTTGTTAAATAAGACTGAAGATAATAATCTTTAGATTTATACTTTAAATTATTTTTTAACTGTTTAGATTCAGCTTATAATTATAGCTTAAAAAATAGTAAAAATTCTATAGCTATATTTATATAGTTATTAATTACTAGTTCTACTAAAAATAGCAGATTAATCTAATTTTTTTAGTTATAATTTATATAAGTTTTTAAATATATTTTAATAGTATTATTTATACATTCGGTTGCTTTATTTATTTAAGAATAATAAACTATAAATAACCTTCTAGTAATCTCTAATAAATTATATACTTTTTTTTATATATAACTTATAAATTAGATATCCTGATCTACAATTATAATCTTTAAAAAACTATATTATTTAAGAATTATTTTAATTAAAACTTCAACTATAGCTTTAATTATAATTTTTTTTATTATATAAAATATTATTTCTTTTATTAGTCTGTCTATAATTATAAGAATATTTATATATAATTTATTCTCGGATAAATTAGTAATAAAATCTATTATTAATTTTTACTAAAATTGATTTAGTATTAATAGCAGCTTTAATAATCTGTTTTTTAATTTTTTTTATAGTTTTATATAACTATAAATATTATAGTTTTAAATATATTTTTTTATATCCCGGGATATATTAAACCAGAAGTATATTTAACTAAAAAAATTAGATTTATTTTCGGCTAGAATATTTTATAATAAAAAAATTATAGTTACTTCGAATAAAATCTATATAAAGTAGTTTATAATTAAAAATCTACTATCTTTTTTAAAAGTATATTTAAGCTTTTTTTATTAAATATTTACTTAAAAAAATCTTTAGTTTTAACTAAAATAGAAATTTATATATATTTTTTTATATAAGCTTTATTAGATTTTAGTAATCTATATTTACTATTAAAATATAAATTTAACTATTTTTAAATTTATTTTTTAGCTCCGGCGGTTTTATAATAATTTACTAAATTTATTTGAAAAAATCTTTATCTAATTTTTATAACTATACTAGTACTATAGTAAGTAAGCTAGTCTTAAATTTTAAATTTTTTTTAATATTTTACTAAAAATCTAAATTATATAAAATAATATTCTAAAATTTTATTTATCGGATATATTCTATTTTTATTATAAAAAAATATCTAATTTATTTTCTGTTTTTTTTTGGTAAATTAGCTTAAAATTAAATCTGCTTAAAATTAAATTTTATTATATATATTTTTCTATAAATTTACGTAGCTTAAAAAAATATTTTAGATTTTTATAGTTAATTATTATTATAAATTCTAATATTAAATATAACTTAGTATTTTATATTTTTAGATATTATATAACTACTAGTAGTTTTTTATTATAGATTTTATAATTATATTTAGCTAGTATATTTTATTTAAAAAAATAGATATAAAAATATAGCTTTTTATTTTTATTTATTTAAGAAAATATTTTTTTTATATTATAGCCTGAAAAGTCTATTTTAACTATTATTATATATTTAAAATTAAAAAAATAAAGAATTAGCTCGGTTATAAATCTTTTTTTTAATATTTAAAAGCTTATTTTATATTCTAAAATTTAAAAAAAAAAACTAGTTTTTTCTTATTAGATTAGTAAGTAGTTGTATAATAGTTAAAAATCTAAAAATAAATTTATAGTAAAAGTTTATAAATTTTAAAAAGTTTTAAACAGTTTTTATTAATTTAAAAATTTTTTATAAGATAATTGTCTTAATCTTTTTAGAATCTATTTTAATATCTTATTCTATATATATAATAAATCTGAGATAAAAAAAATTTTTTTGTTAAAATTTATACTTTTTAATATTTAAAAATAGACTGGTTTTCTTTAGTTTTTATAATATTTTTTGTATATATTTGTTATACAATACCTACCGCTACAGCAGCCCATATCTACTACTATGGCAGCCGCTTCGGGGTCGATACGGATTTATCGGGATTTTAATCCAGATGTCTATATTATTATATTACTTACTTCTTTTTTTTATATAATATATTATTCTAAGATCCTTTAGAGAAGAAGATTTCTTAAGAATTAATTTTAAAATTAATAAAAAATTATTTTTAACTATTTTACTTGTCTTATCTAACCAGTATATCTACTATATTAAGTAGTTTCTAATAATTTCTAATTTTTTTTACTTTTGGTTATTTAAGAAAAAGTAATATATTATTTAATAAATCTTTATTAGAATTATCTTAAGACATTTTATCTGTTTTTAAATTATATTATTTAATCTAAATAAATATTTAAAAAGTGCAAGCCACTATTTATTAATTAAAATAGTTAAAATAATTAAAAAAACAGGTTTAAGTATTATAAACAGAATATAAAAGTATTAAATTTTTAATAAAATTATAATAATATTATACTAGCTCGATCTTATCTTCTAAATAAAAAAAAATTAAACTTAAGAAAATCTTTATTTTCTTTTTTTAGTTCAGTTTATAATAAAGAACAGAATAGATTTATAATTTATTATATATTTTTAAAAAAATCTTTTAAAAATATTAAACAAAAAATCAAAAAATTCTAACTATAATTAGCTATTTAGACTCTATCTATCAGCAGAAATAGTACTAATATATTAATAAAAAATCCCCGGAAAACCACCGAAATACTAAAAAATTATAGAATTATTTTATCTAATAGATTTTTTCTTTTATTTAAAATACAGCTATTCTATAGTTTAATATTATAAAACAGCTTAAACAAATCTACCAACAAACTAATTAAAATTTAAAAAAATTTTATTCTTATTTAAATATCTTAAAATATTACTTTAAATCTAAATAAAATAATAAATATATATTAATCTTTTTTTTAAAGCTGGTACCGAAACTTAGTTAATATATTTATAAATAAATATTAAAACTACCGGATTTTTAAGAAAAAATAATATCTATTACTATTTATTATTAAAATATATTAAACCAAAAAAAAACAAGATCTAAAAAACTAAAAATATTATTTAAATAAGACTTTTAAAAAATCCGGATTTTTACAGTCTAATAATAAGTTTTTTTTGTTTAAATCCCCTTAGAATAAAAGAAATTAAAAAAAGAAAATTCTTTACTATTATAAATATAATAATAAATATTATTTAGCCAACTAATACTCTTATAAAAATAAAATTAAAATTAAACTAGAACTAATAAAAAAAAATAATAGTTAAAAAAGTTTTTATATCTTTAATAAACTGGTCTAAAGTAAAAACTACTATTTATTTTAATATATCTATTTATTTTAAAAATATACTTAAAATCTATATAGACTTAGATTTATATACTAAAATTAATTTTATTAGCTATTAATTTATTTAATAATTTTATTTAAATATAGTCTGTTTTATAGTCTTATTAGTTGCTATAATTAATTATTTTATTATAAATATTTATAATATATAAAAAATCTCTATTACTACTACTAATTCGAGAAGAACTATATAATTATTTATAAAATATTATATAATTATTAATTATAATCTAAATCTTTCTAAAAGCCCTATTCTATTTTTAATAATTATTTTTAAAAATCTATATATTTATTTATCTGTATAAAATCGACAGTAGTAGTATAAGATTTAAATATTAAAAATTTTATTTTTTTATAAATTTATAAAAGCTTGCCGAAATCTTATTTATATTTATACTATTATTAAACTTTTAGAGAATATCTGGCTACCAAAAAATAAAATCTTTTTTAAATTTTTATAAATTAGATTTAATAAAATTATATTATTTTTTAAGTTCTAAAATTTTATAAATATATTCTTTTTTAATTATTTTTAATAATTTTCTTTTTATAAACCCTCGGACTATACTATTAATTTAAAAAATAATAAAATTCTATTATATAAATCTATTTATTTTTTATTTTAAGTTAAGCTCTAATCTTTTTATTATTATATTAATAAAAATATTTAATTAAAATAAATTTAATTTTTTAAAAATCCTGCAGAAGCCTTAATTTTTTTTATATTAAAAAAAAATAAAGATTTTCGATTATATATAGATTACAGAAGACTTAATAAGATTTTAGTTAAAAATTACTATTTTTTATTTCTAATTTTAGAAATTTTAGATAAAATTATAAAAGCTAAATATTTCTTTAAACTAAATATTTAGAATATATAGTACTAAATTTATATTAAATAAAAAAACAAATAGAAAACAGTTTTTTAAATCTATTATAAATATTTTAAATATTTAGTTATATTTTTTAGATTAACCAATACTTTAGTTATATTTTAAAACTATATTTATTTAGCTTTTTATAATATATTAGATATTTTCTATATTACTTATTTAAATAATATTCTTATTTTTTTAAAGAATTATTTTTTTTATACTTTTTATTTATATTAAGTATTAGAATGTTTACAAAAAGCAGATTTTTATATTAAACTATTAAAATATACTTTTTATTAAGATCATATTAAATTTCTAGAATATATTATATTCTTATATAATATATTAATAGATTTCTGACAGATATCTAATATTTTTATATAACTAATATTAACTATATACTATAAGATCTAAATATTCTTAGAATTCTATAATTTTTATTAATATTTTATTAAAAATTATTTCTTAATTATATTACTACTAATCTTTTTTTTAAAAAATACCCAGAATAGAAAAAAGCCTGGAAGAATAATATTAACTAATAAAAAAATAACAGTATTTTAACAGTTTTTTTATAGTTTTAAAACTATATTTTTATTAAGATATTTTAATTCTTAATAAAAAATCTAGATAAAAATAAATACTTTTTAATAAAATATAGCAGAAATATTATTCCAGCCGGATAATTATAAAATATATTATTTTATTATATTCTAATTAAAAAAATTTAATAATATTAAAACTTACTATTTAATCCCAGACCAAAAACTTTTTATTATTATTTATTTATTTAAGTATTAGTATTAATATCTTAAAGAACTATCGCATACTATTAAAGTTTTTTTAGATTATTAAAATCTTTAGATTTTTATAAAACAGCCGAAACTAAACAACTGTTAGACTTAATAGTATATATATTTTAGTAGTTATAATTTTATTATTTAATATTAATCCGATAAATATAATCCTACTGATCCGCTGTTAAAAATAAAAAAAAACTTAAAAATCCTGCTTAATATAAAGATTCTAAAATTAATATAATATTAAATAGCTGATAAATCTTTTATAAAATTATAGCTAGTCTCGGAGAAGTTTTAGCTAAAATATAATAAAATATTTTTATAAAAAAACTTTAAACCTTATATCTACTAATATATATTAAATTTATTAAAATCTAAATATAATCGAACCGGTATAAAAGCAGTTAACTAGACTATTAAAATAAAAATATTTTATAATTTATATACTAATATATCAGCAGTATTCCGAGTATATAAATATAAAAACTTATTATATTTTAAAATTATTAAAGCAAGCTTATTCTATAATAAATATATTAGTATATTAGCAGCGTTCCGAGTATATAAAAATAAAAACTTATTCTATTTTAAAATTAACAAGAAATTATATTCTTTAATTAAAAAAATCCAAAATAAAGATATAGAAATATATTATTAAAAACTTACTATTTTAAAAAATAATTCTAAATCCAAATATTAAAAAATTAATAAGAATAATCTTATTATATATAAATACTACTTGTATATTTCTGTAGAACAAAATCTTTAGTAATATTTATTAAATTTTTATTATAATAATCAGCTAGCAGGCTATTTTAGACAATTAAAAATAAAAACTTTTTTTAGAAAAAAGTTCTATTAAATAAACCTTTATAAAAATATGGTTATTTATATTAAAAAATATTCTATATATTAAAAAATATTCTATATATTAAAAAGTTATATTTATTAAATATAAATTATATAGTAAGTTTAAATTATTATTAATTTCTAGCTAATTTTTCATCGAACTATCTATAGACTTTATTATAAATCTATTTTTTATTATAATAAAAAATAATATTTTAAATTTAATTCTTATTATTATAGATAGATTTATAAAATAATATTAATTTTTATTTATTTTATATATTATAACTACTTCAGAACTTACTAAACTTTTTTATAGAAAGATTAAACTCTAGTTTAAACTATTTTAAAATATAATTTTAAATAAAGATTTTTTTTACTAGCAAATTTTAATCCCAAGTTGTCTATTATATTTAGATTAAATTCTATTTATTAATAATATTTTAATTTTAAACTAATAATTAAATTAAAAAAATAAATCAGACTTTTAAATAATATCTTTAATATCTTATTAATAAAAATCATCTAAACTAGTCTATTCTACTGTTTTTTATTTAATTTACTTACAATAATACTTTAAATTTAATTATTAATTATTTTTTTTTTTTTAATTTTCTTAAATTATTTATCTAACTTTTATCTATATGCCGAGGTTGGTACTTTCTAAAAAAAGATTTTTATAGCTAAAAATCAAATTAATAAACTAGCTATACTATAAAAAAATCTACAAAATTACTGGCGAAAAGCTAATAAAATAATAAAAAAATATTATAATAAAAAATATCAGCTAATAATTTTTAAAAAGAAAGATCTTATAAAACTATTTATTAAATATTTAAAAATTAAGATTTTATTTTAAAAGCTAGCTTCTTAATATATTAGATCTTTAAAAATTCTAATAACTATTAAAAAATAAATATATTAAATTTTTCTGTTTGACTATTATAGTCAAATCTATAATATTTTTTATATATTATTATTAAAATAATAGAAATCTAATATAGATTTATAAAATTAATTCTACCCTCTAGATTTAGAAAAGAAAAAAAAGTTTAAAATTAAAAATATTAAAAATAAACAGACTTTTAATAATAAATAGTATTTTCTAGTTAAATAAATAGACTGGCTAAATAAATATAATAAATAAATCCCGAAAAAATCTATAAATAATATCTAGTAAGCTATTCGAAGCTATAAAAAATAAAAAAAAATTAAAATAACAGAAAATATCTTATTTCTAAATATAAGAAAAATAACTAAATCTATATAGAATTATTATATTAGATATATTTAAAAATTAATATTAAAATATATAATTAAAATAAAAATCTTTATAAATAAGCTAGACTTTTATTAAAAAACTACTAGATTAATTTAATTAATTAGTGCTATTCTTATAAAAAATAAGTAATAAAAAACCAGAACTGCTTTATCTTTTAGATATAAAAATTCTAAAGAAAGGTCTTATTATTATATATAATATATATTTTATAATAAATCTTCTTAAAAAATACCTGCTTAGCTTTAGTTTATAAAAAAAACCTATTATTTTTAGATATTAAATAAAGTATAGTCGGATCGTCCGTAATAAAATAATAGCCTATAATAAAAAAATAATAAAAAATTAAATTAAACTAGTAAATTAGCCTATAAATTAATAAAAAATTAATAAAAAAATATATAATAATCTTAGACTTATTAGTATTAGTTAGTTTATATTTATAGCAGTAAATTAGCTCGGCTGTTTTAAAACTAATAATTAAAATCAGAATTAAATAACTAATCTAAATACAGAATATTAGATTCTAATTTAGATTTTAGTTAAAAATAGTATAATTAACAAAAAACTTCTAGCTTTAATTCAGAATTTATAAAAATTTAAGAATATTTTTTAGTATACTAACTAAAGTCTAGTTTTTATTAATCTAAGAAATCTACTAAAAAACTGTTAAAATATATTTAGTAATAAATCTAATTTTTATTAAAATACTATTTATATACTATAAATACTATAGTATTAAAAATATAACCAGATATAAAATTTTTTATATTAATAATATTAAAATTCTTAATACTAGTTCTTAAATAATATAAATAAAAAAAATCTTAAATATAATAAATATATCGGCTAAATAACAGTAAGTAGTTATTAGTATTATATTAAAAAATAATAAAAATAAAAGTTTTAAAAAAATAAATTAATAAATAAAATATAAAATAAATAATAGAAATAAAAGCGAAAACAATAAGAAAAAAAAATATAAAAAAAAAAAATTTAGTAGAAAGTTAAAATATTAAAATAAATAAAAATATATTAATTTTTTTTATTTATATATATACTTTATATCAGATTCTAATCAGATTATTAATAAAATATATACTTTATTTACTATTCTAGAATTTTTTATTTATAAAATATATAGTTTATTAAATAATTTTTTTATTATTACAGCGCCGAACTCTACTATTTAAAAAATATTACTAGTAGAAATATCTAATTAGAATAAATAGTAAAACTATTTATAACTATATTATTATATTAAATAACCCGGCTTAATAAAAAAATATAATTATTATATAATATTTACTGCTATAATAGTCTATATCTATTATTATAATAGCTGCTTTAGAATTAATATAGATTTATTAAAATTTTAATTTAAATATTTATATTATTATATTACTTACTTTTTTTTTTTATATAATATATTGTTCTGAGATTTTTTAGAAAAGAAGATTTCTTAAGAATTAGTCTTAAAATTAATAAGAGACTGCTTTTAACTATTTTACTTGTCTTGTCTAATCAGTATGTCTACTGCGTCAAGTAGTTCCTAACAATATTTATAATATTTTTTAATATTTTTGTCTATATAAATTAATATATTGTTAATATAGACTAAGTAGAATTTATAAAAATATTTATATAATATTTAATTAATATATTTTTAAAAGATACTTAAAGTATTTACTAGTTTAAAGAATATTATTAGCTATTTATATAATTTATATTATATATAAAAGACTATTATTTATTCTTAGCCTTTTATAATATAAATTTTATAAAAAACAGACAAGATATCTAGTTTAATAAATTATTTAGTTTTTCTAATCTGATTTAGAGTTTTATAGATTAAGAAAAATAGATAATAATTTTTTTTATAAATATATTAAATACTCGGTAGTTTATGTAGAATTTTAAATTTCTTTTTAATTTTTATATAAAAAGTACTAGAACTGCTGCTGAAAAATAGCTGATTTATATAAAATTCTTTTTTAATAACTTAATTAATTTAGATTATAGAACTGTTAGTTTTTTTTAAAATATATTATAAAACAGGTTCTATAGAATTTTTAGTTTTTTTCTATTTTAATATACAAGCTTAATTTTATAATTAATATTTTTTTTTAATATGGTAATAGTTTTTTTATATTTTCTAATTAAAAAAAATAAGAAATCTTAATAATATTTAAAAAATATTATATATAAATTAATTATTTTTTTTATTTAAAGTACTTTCTGTATATTAGTAAAAAAATAATAAATATTTTTATATTTTTTTTAGATTTTTTCTGCAGATAGTCTTTAAATTTTATTTTTATAATTAACTAAAGTTTTAGATTTATATATTATAAATATAATAGATTTTTTAGTTTTATTTTAGTTATATATAAGAATAATTATTTTTAATCTAATTTTAATATTCTATTATAGCAGAACAGCCAGCTTTTTTTTAAAATTAAGTTATATTTAAGATTATCGGATATTATATAAAGATATATTTTTTAATATAAAATCTTATATCTATTCTTACTCATATAATAAAGTAGATTAATATTTTATTATTTAAAATTTCTTATAGTGGCCTTAGATCAATACTAATAATTAATAGATTATTTATTTTAATAAATATTTTATTTATAATACTATAGATTAGATATTCTAAATTAATAAAAATATAAATAGTTATAATAAAATTTAAAATAATTTTTATTAAAAAATATACAACTATATATTTTTTTAAAACTTTTTTATTTTTTTAGCTTTGTCCAGAGATTTTTATTTAAATATATAATTTTATATTAGACTTTTTCTTTTCTTAAATTAAAGTTTTTATTTAAAAAAGTATATTATTTCTTTTATTATTAAAAAACAGATATAACAGCGGCTATACTTATTAGTTATATAATAGATTTTAAAAAATATTAGTAAATAAAATATTTGTTCTGTTTATAATAAAAATAGTAATTTATTTTATATTTTTTTTTATATTTTATTAGATATTATCTATTAGATTTATTTCTAGAAATTATTAATAATTATATAAAAATAGTATTTTTCTTACTATACAGTAGTTATCTAAGTAGATTTTTATTTTATTAGTTTAGAATTTGATTTATATCGCGCCGGTATAGTTTTAATATAACTTTTTTTTAAAAAAAATATTTTATTTAGATTATAATTTATATAATATAGTTAGTTGTAATAGCTTTTATATATAAATTTTTAAAAAATTCTAACTAATTTTTTTATAAATCTTTAGTTTACTATAGTATTTAGTATGATTTCTTTTATTTATTTAACTAATTATATTCTTCTACTTATAGTAAAGCTTTATTAAAATTATTTAAAAACTTTTTTGATTTTATTTTTTTTTATTTTATTATATTTATCCGGTTTAGAACTTTTTATTATATATTAAAATCTTTAAATATTTTATTTATTATTATAAATATATCTTTAAATTATACCGACTTAGTATTTTAAAATTTAATTTAAAAAAATATCTACTATACTATTCGTTCGTAAAATTAATTATAAATATAAAAAACTTATTCCGGTCTAATAAAATAATAATTTCTATTAATTATAAATTTTATATATATATTTAATTTAAATAGTTTATAATTATATTTATTTTTTCTATTAAATAGTTTTATATTAAAATATTAAAAATAGAATTTATAGTTCGGCTTGTATAGTTATTATAAAAGATTTTTTTTTAATTTATTATAAATAATAAAAGTTATATTATAATTTTATAATTTATTTATTTATTTTTTAAAAGCTAGTTTTTATTTTATTATTTTTATATAAAGACTAATTAGCTTCTGTAAAAAAATTATATATTATTATATATAGCTATAAATACTATAATTAGCTGTAGTTTTTTTTAATTTATTTATTTTATTATTTTAATAATTTCTTTAGTTTTATTTTATTTTATTTATACGCCTAGTCGGGCTCTGTTTAAAATCTTTTTAAGCTATTTCTAATATTATAAAACAAATAGATTATACTAATTAAAATATATTTTAGAATAAAAAAAATAGCTAAAAAACTATTTTATCTATTTATATAAAATTCTTTTCTATATATGCTAAGCTAGCGCTAGTTAGTATATAGCGTGCGAGATCTCAGGCATTAACTGGTGCCTGAAGCTGAGCTCTATATCAGGGCCTTGGTCCCATAACAGAAGTATTAGTTTCTAAAATACTATATTTATAAACTTAATTTCTTTAATTTCTAATATGTATATTTTATTATTTTAATTATATATTTTGAACCTATATCTTCCGATAAAAACCTGTTTAATTATTTTAATATTTTTTTTAAATATTATAAATAAATATCTTTACAAATGATCAGACTATCAAAAAATTACTGTAGTTTTTAAATAAATATATTATTTTATATAGCTGCTACTGTATTTTATAATATAATATCTTCTATATTAATAGACATATAGCCTTTAATCTAATAAGTAGATTTATTAAAAAGTATTATAGTAAAAAACTAATTTATAACTATAAGTATCTTTCAGTCTTCTTAATTTTTTTATCTTTTCTATAATCAATCAGATCAATCTTCATCTTATCTACGTTTATCGTATCCTGCCATAAAAGTAATGAAAAAAATTAATGCAACACAATATTTCTGTTTTGTATAGATAACTAGCTTCTTTAGCAGTCACATGATAAATCCGCTTAATAAGAAGCTTTTGTGCCACACGACCGAAAAAACAAGATCGGCTTTTCTGTAGTCTGATTTTCTTCCCTGTATTGTAAGTTATCTATCTTAGCGTCATCAGCATGATTGTGGAATTGATCACTTTAATCCTTTGAATTCATCTCCATCCTTCTTGTGTAGAGGCTTCAAGTACTAAGGGTCAATGTATCTGGTAAGTCAGGAGTGCAAAGAAAGACCTGCATCCCACTGGATAGGTGTATATACCATGCCCATCTTCTAATCTAGTCGTGAACTTATTCTCTTGATTGGGACAATTATATGATATTTGTTAACTAGTTGATAGCCCGCACATAGCTTCTTGTTAAGATTCTGAACTATATGTACTGGTGTATTTTTGCTTATCCTTACAAGAGAAACATGGACGTGAGAAAGCTCATGGCGACATAAATGATGTAGGGTATTAGTGTCTTGACAGAGACCCTGTCACTTCAAAGTCTCTAGAATGGCATGATGGATTTAGTACTAATTCTATTCAGAATCTATTTCGGGACTTTCGACAATGCGCTCGCACTTTTGGAGACTCTTTTCTACACAGTCCGGAGAGCGGTAACTTAACTGATTTTCTTAACTTAGTAATGTTCAACAACCAACCTATCATTTGTGTTATGTGTGTGTATTCTACGGAGAAACTTGCCCGTCCTTCTTAATCTAGCAGCAGCTGTGACTTATTACTTTCACACAGTGTTCTATTTAGAAGAGTCTTTGTGACCCAAGAACATGGCACATTATTCATACGAGCAAGCGTGTGAAGCAGCTCTCTTTTTTAAAGATCGCTTGCCGTCTCCGTTGCAAGCCCCTCGCATCGCCATAATCTGTGGCTCTGGCTTGGGCGGGCTCGCCAACACAATTGACGCCCAACCGCGAGCCGAATTTGACTTCAAGTCAATTCCTCATTTCCCTCATCTAACAGGTAACCTTTACGCTCCACGAGTTCGTCATTACTTAAATCTCAGTGCTTATCTTGCATCTATAAGTTGCCGGCCACGCAGGAAAACTCGTCTTTGGATGTCTCAACGGGCAGGTCCCTGCAGTGTTGATGGTGGGCCGAGCTCAGTGAGATAAACCTCCATCTTCGTCAAGTCCAATGACTGCATGGATTGCTGATTGACTGCGACCTGTTCACAGTTACTACGAGGGCCATTCTCTTGATCGAGTGACATTTCCTGTACGCGTTTTCAAGCTACTTGGCATTGACACAATAATCTGTCAGTCTTCCCTTTTCCCCTCAGGCAGATGGAAGAGGGTACGGCAGGAGTGATTGCCTTTCATATCTCGAAACTAACACGCTCAAACGGTGATAGTAACCAATGCCGCGGGGGCCTTAAATCCAGATTATATGGTGGGAGACATTGTGCTACTCAACGACGTCAGTGGACAAACCCTTATGCTCTAAAAGAGTGGCTTATTCTCAAAGGTGTACAGCATTTATTCCTTTCTGGACTGGCAGGCATTCATCCACTAAGAGGGCCCAATGCCGAAGAATTCGGTCCACGTTTCCCTCCACTATCTGATGCCTACGATCTCGACCTGCGCCGCCATGTTCATAAAGCTTGGGCCGCCATGGATCTATCGGGCAACAAGAGGAGGCTCCACGAGGGTATATATGCTTTTGTTGGCGGACCAAGGTGAGCGGTGTAATCCCATACTCCGTTTGCACAGCTAAACTGGTACAGCTATGAGACCAGAGCAGAATGTCGCATGCTCCGCGGATTAGGCGCCGATGTGGTGGGGATGTCCACTGTCCCAGAAATTGTTGTTGCGAGGCATTGCGGCATGCGAGTCCTAGCATTGAGTCTCGTGACTAATAAGGCTGTTCTGGAACCAGTTCCCCGAGGTGATGACAGTTTGCTCACATGCAAGAGGGCGGAAGAGCTGGATGCAATCATGCAGGAAGGCAAGGCTAACCATCAAGAAGTCCTTGACGCTGGTCGCTCGGCAGCAATCGACATGCAAGTATGCTCGTTCTTCTCCCTTGGAGCCGAATGCCAATTGACACGTGTGCAGAGGTTGGTGATGGAGACAGTCGCTTTCGGGTTTCCACCATCCGACAGGCGCTAACGGGGCGATCTCGCGAATTGGGGGCGAGACGACCCTGTTCGGTAAGCGCACGCGAGATTCTCGACCCAAGGCTTAGATAAATAAGCCAAGTGCCCTGTCCAGTGACAGCACGCCATCGCTTGACCCTGAATGAGAACGAAACCCCCCATAAGCTTTCGAGCTAGTCAGTCTACTTCCCTCTGGTATTTCTTCTAGAGCGTAGAGTTTTGTAGTAAGCCTTTTTACCACTTTGTTTGGTGGCCTGTATGTCCCTGTACTTAGTCTCAAAGCGTTTGGTCTCCTTCTCCACTGCCAATGCTTCGTCGACAAATGTCTTCTTACGGTCCTTTTTCGCGATGCGGCCACTGAAGAACTCCGTTGGACCTTCAATGATCGTGCCAATTTGAGAATAAGTGGGGGGCTGCGCTTTACTGTTCTCCTTCTTATAATGCCTCTTGGGATCCAAGACTGAGCGCATTCGAAGAAGTTGTAGGTCTCGTCTTAACTCTGCCGTCAGTTCGGTTTTGGGCAGGTCAAACCAGTCACTACCGGCCGTTGGTTTCATCTGGAATTCGACGCAATTAGCCTTTGAACCCTTTCCTTGCGGTGAGATGTCAAGGTTGCGAACAGAAATTTTCTCAGAGTAACTATGAAACAAAAAAGAACTTTCATTGGCACAGCGCAGCCCAGTACGGGATGATAAGCTGTATCAAGCGCTTACGCGATATATTTTCCTCATTGCGATGGGGTTGATCGACTGCAACAAGCAACAAAAGAGACAGGGACTCTTACCTTCAAGCTCTTTGAATCATGAGTAGCTCCGCTTGGCCTTTTAGTAAGACCATCATTGTAGTCTTCATGAGTCAGCAACCTGGCAGTATCTACCAATGCTATATCATCTTTGGGATGAAAATACGGCTCGAGAGCCGTACTGTCAGATAATTTTGGTATCCTGATGAGTATAGAATTAGCTTTATACTAAGGCAGAGAATACCTTGGAGCAGATGCCACCGAAAGACAAACCGTATCAAATTTTGCTCAGAGAGTGAGTCTGCAGCCTGTATATGGTCAGATTCTTTGGGTCTTTCGCCATCGCAACCCTGGAGCCGATCTTCAGCTTCGAGGAGAAGCTGTTCTATCTCCTGATCTGTTAAGATAATGCCATCCTGTAATTGGAGGTCATCAAATTTAAAGCATGTTGCCCCTGTCATGGTCCTTATGACCAGACTGCGCGATTCTATCGTTGTAATGAACCTGCAAGAATAAAGGATGGAGGCGATAGAAGTGAGGAAGCAAAATCAAAACTCGGTATTTATGGGGGGAGAGAAAGGTCGAGCTATTTTTTGGACTTTGGAACAACATCGGCTAGGTTGAGGAAAATTTTCTCAGTGGGGGCCCGCAGTACCAGTAACTGAGTTGTCCTACTGGTCAATACGTTTCATTACAGTCCGGGCGCGCGTGTCGAATCCGCCTTAGATTGCTGAACAGTGTAATTAAATGGTAACTTATACGAATGTAAAGTTCCATCAGCCTATGCTTGGAAATCTGCATGGGTACTGGTTTCGGTGCGCCTTCCTATGTCACTCATACTCCCATCAACTGGGGGGGATCCAATGGTACGATGCACACAGTATAGACCGATTGATATGCATGTGGCACCATGATGTCAGAGTAAGCACTGGGATGTCTAGCTGATATCAGCACTGTACTGTAACTAGTCGCGGTACTGTGTTGCGTCTGCACCGCACAGGGGGATATGTAGACTGGAATCGAATGGTGGGCTAAGCCTATTCGCAAACAGGTCCCCGGGTTAGTATCATGAACCTGGAGAAAGCTGTAAGCCATAATCCGCATTGATTCGAAAAGTCACAATCGACGTGCTGTGATTCAATAGTAAGCAGGGATCCATATAGTATAGTGATGTACCTACACAGTACCTTACCTACTACGTACGTACCTCCCGAGGTCGACAGCCTGCCAAGCTTGGCGCGGCTTTGTTGCACGCTACCACCAACTTCATCCACCTGATGGGCCGTCAACTTACTGTCTTACCCAGCTCTTCTCCTGACTGCTACCCAGCATTTGCGTCTGTCTTCACTCCTATTATCTCTATTATTCACCTTTACTCTTACCGTTAGGCGCGGGGATACTATTCAGCATATATTCGTCGCTACCATACCTAATCTGCGTCTCTCTCACCTTATCGGAACAACTCTATCATTCTATTTGCATGTAATTCGAGTTCATTCTCAACAGCGAGCTTCGCAAAATGGAACAGCCTACACAAAGTGCTGGACAGCAACAGGGCAGACAGCAGCCTGTATATGACACTAGAAATGGGGGGCATTACGGTATAACCTTTGGCCCTCCCTACATACTCAGCACGTCTCCATAACCTGAGGATTGGGCTGACGCATATTTCTATAGGAGCCAGTGCAGCTGTAGGACTCCCCACTTCTCCGGGGCTTGTCTGCGAGCAGGCTCTGACTATGAACACTCCGATACTGACCACTGCTTTGATCTGTCTAGCTATCTGCGCAAGGGTTCGCACCTGTTGCTGAGCTTTATACGGGCACTTGGGCAAATGCGAGTAGAGGTCTTCGGCAGCTGCATTTTGATTGTAACTAATAACGGACAGGTGAATCAAGGACTGCAAGGAACGGCTCGGGATATCTTAACAACATACTGGCAGCACATTATCAATCACCTCGAGACAGATAATCATGATTATAAGATACATCAGTTACCGCTCGCCCGTATTAAGAAGGTGATGAAAGCCGACCCGGAGGTAAAGATGATTTCAGCCGAAGCGCCTATCCTATTTGCAAAGGGGTGCGACATCTTTATCACCGAGCTTACTATGCGCGCATGGATCCATGCTGAAGACAATAAACGGCGCACACTACAAAGGTCGGACATCGCAGCAGCTCTTTCGAAATCAGATATGTTTGATTTCCTCATTGATATAGTACCTCGTGAGGAGGCTACATCGCATGCGAAGCGTTCAAGTCAGACTGCTGGGGCAGCTGCAAGCGCATCGGGCGCTGCCGGCCCCGCAAATCAAATGCCAGCGGCCCAACATGGAGTTCAACACACTTCACACCATATGCCCCCCCCAGACTATGGCTCGCTAGGCCAGCACGGATTACAAGATCCGGAATACCGACAGCCGACAATGTATGCCGGTGCTGTACAGTCGGACCCTACCGCGGCTTATGGGGGACATCAACCTCAAATGTTCGACGGAATGTATGCTTACCCGCATATGCCACCGCAACAGGTATGTCACATTATCAGGATTCGATTGGTACCACTGAAGCTATCGTTATGAACGAGTTTATGGACTAATCAGTTTTCTAAACAAGTGATATTATGATTTATGTTTCTCGCTTAGGTGTTTGGGTGCTTGAGTCGATTTCCTCGACCTTTTGAATGTTGAATGGAATTGGAAGAGTTGATACGCTTTGGTTAGTGGTAAGAAATGGCGAATTGAGAGCCTGAGACGCATGAGCCCTCTCTGTCATGTTTTGAGTAGACATGATCCAGCAATTGCTTGATGTGCTTAAATAGCAGAATCGGGACAACTGTATCGTGTTTCATGATTTCTTTCCGAATCTCGAAGATAAGGTAGCGAATTTATCAGTTTTCGCAGAGCTTTGCACAGTGCGCATAATCCTTCGGCGATCGATTAGCACATGTTTCACTTCGGGTTCGGCACGCTTAGCTTTGACGTACTTCTCTAGAAGGACGGGGCCGTTGATGGCATCTACACGTCCGTACTTCTTGTTTCGTGTAGATATATCATAGAACTCATCTGTGTTGTCTGCCTGCATCAATTGCACTGTTTGCTGCAGCTCGTCAAGATTCTCCCGTAGTATGGGCACGCCGAGGCTGTCGACAAATTGATATAGATACTCGACATCTTTAGCGAGAGCTAGCACCCCATTTGTATTGATTTTTTTCACATCGGACGAAAGAGGGAGTGCCTGAGTTATGTCAGAGATAGATTTCTCGCATTGTGCAAGTGAAACACACTAGGATCATGTTTGCTGCGTGACTAAGGGCGTCGAAATATATTAGCTCCTTGATTTCCGTAGGGAGGCCGAGGAGCGTCGAATTCATGATGTTAGAAAGGAACCTGGTCAGTGTTTGCATGTAGTTACTCGGCTCCGTAGGCGGAATATGAGCCATCCAATCGTACTCAGCTGTCTCAATGAGGTCATCAATCTTAGAGTTGACTACCTCAAAGATTCGCTTTTCGGCCGCCTTCTTATTGTTCTTGAATTTTTCTGTTGCATTCAGCTTCACAAACTCACTAGAAGAGGTATGTGATCTTGCCGCTGCAAGAAGCAACTCGAGCTCGCGGCATGCATGTTCAAAATGCTCTAGGTTGATAAGAATCTGCACAATCTGTCCCAAGTACTGGGAAGAGAGACGCTCGACAAGTGTATCACACACTTTATTCGAAAGAAGTTCGTCCAATGCCTTACATCATTAGCTTGCAGATAATATCTAATGTCAGTATGCCACTCACATCTTTGAGTGTCTCATCAATCACATTGGTATGAGGGAAATCATCATTGGCGAAGAAGTAAAATTGATTCAAGAAATTGCGAATATCAATGCAGCACAGCGGATACATTTGAGAGAATGGTAAGACGCAAGGGAACCTGATAGAAGAGTTGGTGGCTTAGTTGTCAAATCAAGGTTGAATGAGAGGAATTCTTACATCTGTTCTTCGTGTGGTTTTTCTGGATTGTACCAGCTGACATTTAGCACCTTCTCATATTCCTCAATTGTTTGTATCGGCATAGGCATATAATCGTCGGTCGAAACGATCTTCAAAGTCCCTTAGCAATGTGGATACCAATTCGTCTAAAAAAGGCACGGGCACACCTCTTGAAAATCATCACTAAACCTCTTCTTAAGAAGGTCAGCATACTTTTCGAAAAGTGTCAATAAAAACGTATCAAAGACGCCGACAGGGAAGTCCCATGTCTAGAGGACATGAATTAGTACAAGATTCCACATTAGCCATAAGAATCGGATCAACAAACGTTCATTGTTTGCATAAACAATGCAATTAGATTCTTGATTTTGAGCAGGCTCTCAGCATTATCAACTTCGCGAAGAGCCTTCATTATCAAGCTCACAGCAGCTTGACACATCGAGTCCCATAGTTCATCGACCTTGCCCATTCCGTGATATTAGCAACTTGACACCAGCTTAAGCGTAAGGAGATGACATACGTCAATAGAAGATCTTAGGTCCGGGATTCTTTTCATCGTTGAGCGCTCAACAATTGCAAATCCCGCCATTTCTTCGAGGAGATTATGAAGACAAGCCCCATCTTCATCTATCAACGTTATTGATGTAGGCAACAGAAGCTCCTTTTGCCGACGGCGTGTGTTGGCATATTCGAGGCGAAACATGTCAATACGCCCTAAGGATCGATGAATATGTAAACATTCAAGTAGTGGCGTGAAATCAACCTGGAGTTCGTCGTTCTGTAGTAAGTCATACTCTTCACTCTCATCGGAAACAAGTTCAATGGCGGAGTTAAGCTTGAATTGTCCCAAGTAGGGCAATGCTCCTGCTCTTTCTTTCTGTCTCGACTTTCGTAGATCGGTGTGGTACAGAGCTATTTCGCCAAGGTATTGAGACATTTCACGAATTCTGTAAAGCCAAGTGTTCAGATCAGACATGACTGCTTCCGCAATTATCTTCTGCGTGGCAGGCACTGAGCGTTGGATCATCTCAGCGATCTTATATTGTGTAACCCCTTTAAGGTGAACATTCTGCAGCTCCTCCAGGGCGCGTAAGGCCGCATAATGATTTTTTCTGGAAAGCAAATCATGGATTTGATTGGCAAGGCGCAGAACTTCAAGACAATCCTGTATAGCGCCAGAAGATTCATCAATATTCTGCCGGTGACTGCGCGACTCCACCAGGGCTCTTTTCTGCTCTGCCAGTCTTTCCGTACTTGCTTGAATGGATTGGTTGAGGTCTAAGATCTCGGCTGTCAGGCTAACCGTACCTTCCCTGATACGAAGAAGTTGATTGATGGAAGCAACAAATTCTTGATGATTTGTATTGCAAATGGCCTCTATTTCTGCCTCCTTATCACTTGCAAATTTGGCCAAAGACTGTAAGAGTTGGGAAGTTCTGTTGCCAATACTGTATTCTTTGATGGACGGAATCAATTGATCCAGGTAGTCTGTGTCTGAAGGGGATATGATGATCTAAGTAGGACGGCAGGTCAGTCTAAAGTTCTACGGCTTGTTACACAAGGACTCACTTGATTCAGAACATGCGATTCGTTGCGTGAGGGTATCGCAGGCGACATGTTGATGGTTGAGGATTATGGCAACTCGAACACGAGGTGGGTCCTCGCAATGTGCCTGGGAAAGCTACCCGCGTGCTTGGCTACTCTTGATGATCATGTGTGGTTGGTCTTGTAACTACAGAAGATGACGCAGCAAAAGTGGTTAGTCAGTGCATGAAGTTACTCATAACTGTTTTGGGTGTTCAAGCTGCGCATGACAGACTAGTCAACCGGCTAACTCCGGCGGTGAAATAAACCGTTCCGTAGGAGAAAATACGTTTGCAAGACATGAAGACATGATTGTTGCTGACATACTCGGGAACTATGTCGCCCTTCCAACCTCTTCTTTCAGGCGTACGCGCTCGTAGCTAAGGCAGCCACTCAAGAAGCTGGCTGAACGGTGCGCGGGTACGCTACTTCCGAACGCACCTCATGCAGTTAGTACTCAGGGTAGTCAGGTACCTAGTATAGTAGTATACGTATAAGTTAAGCACGCATACGTTAGTAGGTAGTTGCCCTACCTAGAGTATATGACCCCGGCAGGTACTAACGTAATCGGTAAGCGAGAGGAACGCGCAAGCGGGAGGAACGCCCACCTCGTGATCTTTGTATTCCACTAAAATGCGAGGTCTTCGATCAACGATTCCAACCACTAAAATATCTATATCGTTGAAAAACGTAAGAAATAAGAAGACAGGATCTTTCTGGCAATTAAGACTTTAAAAAATAATTAAATTCTATTATTATAAAAAGTAATACGTGTTTTTAATATTCCGCAAACCATTCTTTGGAAATATATTAAAGAAGTTAAATTATAAAGTAATATATATATTAATTTGTGTAAATTAACTATTCTAAAAAAAATATTAGAATAATAGATTTTCTTTTTAAATATACAAGAGCTTTTCTCTAGGTCTTTTTATATTTATAAAATAGTATTTATATTAATCCGGAAATAAGAAGCCTTACTGGAGATATTAAATAAGATTTTAATAAAATAAAAATAAATATATAACTTTATTAAATATTATAATTTTTTAAAGATATATTTTTTTTATTAATATAATTATAAAAGAGTTCTCTGCGAAGATCCGAGACTTATTAAAAAATAATTTAACTATATTAAAAATATTATATTAAAAAATAGAATTATAGATAAAAATATTTATAACTTTAATAAAACTAGATTTATTATAGGCTTGGTAGCTATTATTAAAATAATAATAAAATCTAATTATATAAATAAGCTGTTTTTTATATAGTCTGAAAATTGCAAGTAGATAATATTAATTAAGTATATTAATATTTTAGACTAGATTCTGTCTCTGTATATTATTGTTAAAAAAAAGATATATATAAAGATCTAGTATAAAAATAAGATATTTTATTTTTAAAAAATTAATATCTTGCTAAATAGTTAGACAAGTAATAAAATCGGATTATATTAATTTATATATTACTTTATCTCTTTAATTAAAAAATAGTAAGTTAAAAAATATAATCTTTTAATTCTCGACAAATATAACTCTTATTTAATATTTTATTTTAATAAAATCTATAGTTAAAATAGTATTATTTTTATCTGTATATCTTTATAATTTTTATATTTTTATTAGTCTTTGAATATTATCTACTTTATACTGTTAAAAAAATATATAATAGTTTAATTAAACAGCTAATTTGCTAAAAAATCTACTATATTAATAAAATTAATTTTTTGGATATATTTTCTAAGACTTAAAAACTTATCTTTAAAAAATTATTTATATAAAATATTTTTTTAGTTTTCGGCTTAGTATCTTTCCAGCTAGATAAGATATTTAGAAAGCTGATATATAGCCTATAAGAAATTACTTCTACTAAAAATTAAACTACTATTTTTTATACTAAAAATATTTAAGAATATAAAATAATAAAAAAGTTTAAAATTATAATTAAGAAATTACTATATAAACGTATATAAAGTTTTTTAAAGTTAATAAAAACTATATTATTATATATTATCAAAGACTGTAAAATCGTATTAAATATAATAATTTTATTTAAATAAAAAAGTTATAATTTATAGGCTGCAGACAAATACTAAACTAAAAAAAGAAAATAAAATAATTACTAATCAACAGGCCTGGAAGAAATTATAGTTTATAAAATTATATAATTTTTTTATTAGATTTATAAAAAAAATAAAGTTTTAGAAATTTAATAATTTAATTTTACGGCTGGTAAGAAATAGTTTTACTATTATATATTATCTTACTATTTTTTATATAATTAAGTTGGTTATATACAGATATAATATCCAGTAAGAATAAAATACTAAAAAAAGGCGATTTAAATAATATAAAAAGATTAATATTTAACTTTAAATTTATATATAAAGCAGAATTATAAGATAAGTGTTTCTTCTGCTTGCGCGTTCCTCTCGCTTACTGATTATATTATAGTTACTATTTACTGACTAATAAACTACGGAGAAGCCATTCGCTACTAGGTCAATAATTATATTCGAGGTCCACGGTCACGGGGTCGGTCCACCTCGGACACGGTATCTCCATTCTCGGTAAAGTGATATAACAACTGGAAGGACATTATGAGCGGTGAGTCGAAAGATGGTTGCAGGTCGGCTGTACTGCTTTTTTGGTTTATATAGAATAAAAAACTGCTTAATATGCAGTTTGGTCACGTGATTTTCAAGTAATCCTATTATTTATATAAACAAAAAATTTTATTTTATGCCACCCGTTTCAATACTTTTATATATACTAAAACTAATTTTTTATAATTTTTCTAAATAATTTTTTAAGTTATTTTTTAAGTATTCATAAGTACTTAATGTTGACTCTGTCTTAACATCTTGCTTCTTCTGTCTTACTTCTTTCCTATTTATTTCTTCCGTCTTTTTCTACTATATCTGTATTAAATATTCTATACTTTGTACGTAAAAGAAATAATAATTTTATACTGTTATATTGTTAGGAACTACTTGATATAATAGACACGCTGGTTAGACAAGACAAATAAAATAGTTAAAAATAGTTTTTTATTTAAATTAGGACTAATTCTTAAGAAATCTTCTTCTCTAAGGAATTTTAGAATAATATATTATACAAAAAAAATAATATAATAATATAAATATTCGGATTGAAAGTCTGATAAATTTATATTGATTCTAGAATAGACTATTATAATAGTAAATATAAACTATTATAGTAGTAAATATTATATAATAATTATATTTTTTTATTAAGTTAGATTATTTAATATAGTAGTATAAATATAAATAGTTTTATTATTTATTTTAATTAAATATTTTTACTAGTAGTATTTTTTAAATAATAAAGTTCGGTACTATAATAATAAAAAAAATATCTAATAAACCATATATTATATAAATAAAAGATTTTTGAATAGTAAATAGAATATATATTTTATTAATAATCTAGTTAGAATCTGATATAAAATATATATATAAATAAAAAAAATTGATAAATTTGTATTTATTTCTATATTTTAATTTTTTACTAAATCTTTTTATCTGAATTTCTTCTTATTATTTTTGTTTTTATGTTTGTTATTTATTTAATATTTATTTATTAATTTATTTTCTTAAAATTTTTATTTCTGTTAATTTTTAATATAATATTAATAATTATTTATTATTCTTTAACTAATATATCTATTATATTTAAGATTTCTTTCTATTTATATTATTCAAGAACTAGTATTAAGAAATTTAATATTATTAAGATAAAAAATTTTATGTTTAGTTGTATTTTTAATATTATAATACTTATAATATATAAATAATATTCTAATAGAAACTAGATTTATTATTAAATATATTTTAATAATTTTTTAGTAAATTTTTTAAATTAATAAAAACTAGATTCTAATTAATATACTAGAAAATATTCTTAAATTTTTATAAATTTTTAATTAAAATTAAAAGTTTTTTATTAACTATACTATTTCTAACTAAAATCTAGATTAGAATTTAATACTTTATATTTAAATTAAGTATTTAATTCTAGTTCTAGCTACTAGTTTTAAAATAGTTAAACTATTTTATTACTATAAATATAAACTAATTAATATTAATAAATCTAAAATTATAATATATTTTTTATTAATCTTTTATTAATCTATAAGCTAATTTATTAGTTTAATCTAATTTTTTATTATTTTTTTATTATAAACTACTATTTTATTATAAATAATCTAACTATATTTTATTCAATATCTAGAAATAATAGATTTTTTTATAAACTAGAGCTAAATAGAAATTTTTTAAAAAAAATCTATTATAAAATATATATTATATATAACAATAAGTATATTAAAAAACTAGTTTTTAAAAAAATTTAAATTTTTAAACTTTTAATAAACAGTTTTATTAGATTTTTTTTTAAAAATTATCAGCTAATATTTTTTATTATAATATTTCTTTTATATTTTATTAGTTTTTTACTAGTAATTTTATAAATGTTTTTATAATATAACTAGTTTATTAATTTAATCTTTAGCTGTAAAAATCTTTCTTCAAAAAATACTAATTTTAATAAAAAAATGAAAATTAGATAAATAATTTAAACAAATCTAAAAAAAAGAATAACTAGTAGTTAAATTTAGAGTATTATTATAAATAAATTAAAAAAAATAATAGAATTGGCCAGTTTAATTTATTTTTATTAATAAAATATTAAAAATATTATTTAAAAGTCTAATTTATTTTTTAGTTTAATTATTAATCTAAGCTTAAAATATTATTAATAAGTAAAATTTAATTTAAGTATAATATATAACTTAAAACTAAAATATATTAATAAAAAAATCTTTATTTAAAATTATATTCTAAAATAGTCTTAACTAAAGTTTAATTTTTTTATAAAGAAGTTTAGCAAATTCTGAAATAATTATAATATATAAAATAAATAAAAATTAATATTATTATAGAAATCTATAGATAATAATAAAAAT
The DNA here is from genome assembly GCF_003184695.1 of Aspergillus brunneoviolaceus CBS 621.78. Taxonomy (NCBI): domain Eukaryota; kingdom Fungi; phylum Ascomycota; class Eurotiomycetes; order Eurotiales; family Aspergillaceae; genus Aspergillus; species Aspergillus brunneoviolaceus. The sequence goes on along the minus strand of NW_020290758.1, from coordinate 22,486 downwards.
TAAATCTAAAATATTATTTTTTATTATAATAAAAAATAGATTTATAATAAAATCTATAAATAATTTAATAAAAAATTAGCTAGAAATTGGTAGTAATTTAAATTTATTATATAATTTATATTTAATAAATATAATACTTTGAAATATAAAATACTTTTTAATATAAATAATTATATTTTTATAAAAATTTATTAAATAGAACTTTTTTTCAAAAAGATTTTTATTTTTAATTATTTAAAATAGTTTACTAGTTAATGATTATAATAAAAACTTAATAAATATTACTAGAAGCTTTTTTATAGAAATATACAAACAGTATTTATATATAATAAGATTATTTTTATTTATTTTTTAATATTTAAACTTAGAATTATTTTTTAAAATAATAAATTTTTAAAAATATATTTCTTTATCTCTATTTTAAATTTTTTTAATTAAAAAATATAATTGTTTATTAATTCTACAATAAAATAAGTTTTTAATTTTATATATTTAAAATATTATTAACATATTAATATATTTATTATAAAATAAACTTATTTTAATAATTTTAAAATATAATAAATCTTTATATTTATATATTTAGAATATTATTAGTATATTAATATATAAATTATAAAATATTTTTATTTTAATAATTTAGTAAGTTATTTTTATACCGGTTTTTTAGTTTTTTTCTAATCTTATTAAAATTTTAATATTATATAGATACTAAGTTTAGAACTTTTTTATAAAAATATTTTATTATATTTAAATTAAGATTTTATAAAAACTTGTTAAAATTCTATTAAAAATTTATTAATTATTTAATATTATATCGACTTTAAAATCTCTATATTAAATAAGATTTTTAAATTTTTTTTTACATTTAATAATAGATTAGTAAAATTATATTTATTGAATTAATATTAAATTATAAAATTATAATTATTAAAATATATATATTATTAAATCTAATAACTATTTAGCTTTAGCTGCTTTTTAAAAAACTAAAAATCTAAAAATCTTAATAATCTAAAAAAATTTAATAATATATAATAATTCTTTAAAATATTAATACTAATATTTAAATACATAAATAATTATAAGAAACCTTTAATTTAGAATTAAATAATAAGTTTTAATATTATTAAATCTTTTTTATTAAAGTATAATAAAATAATATATTTTATAATTATCTGGCTGGAATAATATTTTTATTATATTTTATTAAATAATATCTATTTTTATCCGGACTTTTTTTAAAAATTAAAATATTTTAATAAAAATATAGTCTTAAAACTATAAAAAGATAATTAAAATATTATTATTTTTTATTAATTAATATTATTTTTTTAGGCTTCTTTTTATTCTGAATATTTTTTGAAAAAAAAGTTAGTAGTAATATAATTAAAAAATAATTTTTAATAAAATATTAATAGAAATTATAAATATTTAAAAATATTTAAATCTTATAATATATAGTTAGTATTAGCTATATAAAAATATTAAATATTTATTAAAAATCTATTAATATATTACATAAAAATATAATATATTCTAAAAATTTAATATAATCTTAGTAAAAATATATTGTAATAATTTAATATAAAAATCTATTTTTAATTAATATTTTAATACTTAATATAAATAAAAAATATAAAAAAACAGTTTTTTAACAAAACAAAAATATTATTTAAATAAATAATATAAAAAATATTTAATATATTATAAAAAACTAGATAAATATAGTTTTAAAATATAACCAGAGTATTAGTTAATATAAAAAATTTTATTAAATATTTAAAATATTTATAATAGATTTAAAAAGCTGTTTTTTATTTATTTTTTTATTTAATATAAATTTAATAATATATATTTTAAATATCTAGTTTTAAAAATTATTTAGCTTTTTTAATTCTATTTCGAATTTTTAAAAATAAAAAATAATATTATGAATTAAAATTTTATTAAATCTTCTATAGTATATATATAAGTAGAAATTCTTTTTTATATAATACCTACCGCTACAGCAGTCCATATCTACCACTATGGCAGCTGCTTCGGGGTGGATACAGATTTATCGGAATTTTAATCTAGATATTTATATTATTATATTACTTATTTCTTTTTATATAATATATTGTTCTGAGATTCTTTAAAAAAAAGATTTTTTAAAAATTAATTTTAAAATTAATAAAAAACTACTTTTAATTATTTTACTTGTCTTATCTAACCAGTATATTTACTATATTAAATAATTTCTAATAATTTCTAATTTTTTTTACTTTTGGTTATCTAAGAAAAAATAATATATTATTTAATAAATCTTTATTAGAATTATTTTAAGATATTTTATCCACTTTTAAATTATATTATTTAATTTAAATAAATTTTTAAGAAGTATAAGCTACTATTTATTAATTAAAACAGTTAAAATAATTAAAAAACAGGTTTAAATATTATAAATAAAATATAAAAATATTAAATTTTTAATAAACCTATAATAATACCATACTAGTTCGATCTTATTTTTTAAATAAAAAAAAATTAAATTTAAAAAAATCTTTATTTTTTTTCTTCGGTTTAGTTTATAACAGAAAATAAAATAGATTTATAATCTACTATATATTTTTAAAAAAATCTTTTAAAAATATTAAATAAAAAATTAAAAAGTTCTAACTATAGTTAGCTATTTAGATTTTATTTATTAATAGAAATAGTACTAATATATTAATAAAAAACTTTTAGAAAACTACTAAAATATTAAAAAATTATAAGATTATTTTATTTAATAGACTTTTTCTTTTATTCGAAATATAGCTATTTTATAGTCTAATAATATAAAATAGTTTAAATAAATCTACTAGTAAACTAATTAAAATCTAAAAAAGTTTTATTTTTATTTAAATATTTTAAAGTATTATTTCAAATCTAAATAAAATAATAAATATATATTAATTTTTTCTTAAAACTGGTACCGAAACTTAGTCGATATATTTATAAATATATATAAAGATTATCGGACTTTTAAAAGAAAATAATATCTATTATTATTATTATTATTAGAATATATTAAACCGAAAGAGAAAATAAGATTTAAAAAACTAAAAATACTATTTAAATAAGGCTTTTAGAAAATCCGGATTTTTATAGTCTAATAATAAGTTTTTTTATCTAAATTTTTTTAAAATAGAAGAAATTAAAAAAAAGAATACTTTAATTATTATAAACATAATAATAAATACTATTTAGCCAACTAATATTTTTATAAAAATAAAAATAAAACCGAATCAAAACTGATAAAAAAATAATATTAAAAAAGTCTTTATATTTTTAATAAACTAGTTTAAAATAAAAATTATTATTTGTTTTAATATATTTATTTATTTTAAAAATATATTTAAAATCTATATAGACTTAGATTTATATACTAAAATTAATCTTATTAGTTATTAATTTATTTAATAATTTTATTTTAATACAGCCTATCTTATAATCTTACTAGTTATTATAATTAATTATTTTATTATAAATATTTATAATATATAAAAAATTTCTATTACTATTACTAATTTAAAAAAATTATATAATTATTTATAAGATATTATATAGCTATTAATTATAATTTAAATCTTTCTAAAAATTTTATTTTATTTTTAATAATTATTTTAGAAGATCTATATATTTATTTATTTATATAAAATTAATAGTAGTAGTATAAGATCTAAATATTAAGAATTTTATTTTTTTATAAATTTATAAAAATTTACTAAAATCTTATTTATATTTATACTATTATTAAACTTTTAAAAAATATTTAATTATTAGAAAATAAAGTCTTTTTAAATTATTTATAAATTAGATCTAATAAAATTATATTATTTTCTAAACTTTAAGATTTTACAGATATATTTTTTTTTAGTTATTTTTAATAATTTTTTTTATAAACCCTCGGATTATATTATTAATCTAAAAAATAGTAAAATTCTATTATATAAACTTATTTATTTTTTATTTTAAGTTAAGCTTTAATCTCTTTATTATTATATTAATAAAAATATTTAATTAAAATAAATTTAATTTTTTAAAAGTTCTGCAGAAGCCTTTATTCTTTTTATATTAAAAAAAAATAAAAATCTTTAATTATATATAAATTACAGAAAACTTAATAAGATTTTAGTTAAAAATTACTATTTTTTATTTTTAATTTTAGAAATTTTAGATAGGATTATAGAAGCGAAATATTTTTTTAAACTAGATATTTAAAATATATATTACTAAATTTATATTAAATAAAAAAATAAATAAAAAACAGCTTTTTAAATCTATTATAGATATTTTGAATATCTAGTTATATTTTTTAAATTAATTAATACTTCGGTTATATTTTAAAACTATATCTATTTAGCTTTTTATAATATATTAGATATTTTTTATATTATTTATTTAAATAATATTTTTATTTTTTTAATAAACTGTTCTTCTTATATTTTTTATTTATATTAAATATTAGAATACTTATAAAAAGTAGATTTTTATATTAAGTTATTAAAATATACTTTTTACTAAAATTATATTAAATTTTTAGAATATATTATAGTCTTATATAATATATTAATAAATTTTTAATAAATATCTAATATTCTTATATAGCTGATATTAATTATATATTATAAAATCTAAATATTCTTAAAATTTTATAATTTTTATTAATATTTTATTAAAAATTAATCTTTAATTATATTATTACTAATCTTTTTTTAAAAAATATTTAGAATAGAAAAAAGCCTGGAAAAATAGTATTAATTAATAAAAAAACAGTAATATTTCAACAGCTTTTTTATAATTTTAAAACTGTATCTTTATTAAAATATTTTAATTTTTAATAAAAAATCCGAATAAAAATAAATATTTTTTAATAAAATATAATAAAAATATTATTCTAGCTAGATAACTATAAAATATATTATTTTATTATATTCTAGTTAAAAAATTTAATAGTATTAAAACTTATTATTTAATTCCAGATTAAAAGCTTTTTATTATTATTTATTTATTTAAGTATTAGTATTAATATTTTAAAAAACTATTATATATTATTAAAATTTTTTTAGACTATTAAAATCTCTAGACTTTTATAAAATAGCTAAAACTGAACAGTTATTAGACTTGATAATATATATATTTTAATAATTATAATTTTATTATTTCTATTAGTCTGATAAGTATAATTCTGCTAATTTATTATTAAAAATAAAAAAAGATTTAAAAGTTCTGTCTAATATAGAAATTCTAAAATTAATATAATATTAAATAATTAATAAATCTCTTATAAAATTACAGCTAGTTTTAAAAAAGTTTTAACTAAAATATAATAAAATATTTTTATAAAAAAATCTTAAATCCTATACCCGCCAGTATATATTAAGTTTATTAAAATCTAAATATAATTAAACTAATATAAAAGCAGTTAGCTGGACTATTAAAAAAAATATTTTATAATTTATATATTAATATATTAGTAGTATTCTAAGTATATAAATATTAAAATTTATTATATTTTAAAACTATTAAAGTAAGCTTGTTCTATAATAAATATATTAATATATTAATAATATTTTAAGTATATAAAAATAAAGACTTATTTTATTCTAAAATTAATAAAAAATTATATTTTCTAATCGGAAGAATCTAAAACAGAGATATAAAAATATATTATTAAAAACTTATTATTTTAAAAGATAACTTTAGGTCTAAATATTAAAAAATTAATAAGAATAATCTTATTATATATAAGTACTATTTATATATTTTTATAAAATAAAGTCTTTAATAATATTTATTAAATCTTTATTATAATAATCAGCTAGTAGATTATTTTAGATAATTAAAAATAAAAATCTTTTTTAAAAAAGAATTCTATTAGATAAATCTTTATAAAAATATAATTATTTATATTAGAAAATACTCTATATATTAAAAAATTATATTTACTAGATATAAATTGTATAATAAATTTAAATTACTACTAATTTCTAGCTAATCCTTTCTATTTATAAACTTTATTACAGATCTATCTTCTATTATAATAGAAAATAGTATTTTAGATTTAATTTTTATTATTATTAATAAATTTATAAAATAGTATTAATTTCTATTTATTTTATATATTATAACTATTTTAGAACTTGCTAAACTTTTTTATAGAGAGATTAAACTCCAGTTTAAATTATCTTAAAATATAATCTTAAATAGAGATTTTCTTTTTATTAGTAAATTTTACTTTTAAGTTATTTATTATATTTAAATTAAATTCTATTTATTAATAGTATTTCGATCCTAAACTAATAGTTAAATTAAAAAAATAAATCAGACTTTTAAATAATATTTTTAATATTTTATTAATAAAAATTATTTAAACTAGTCTATTTTATTATTTTCTATTTAATTTATTTATAATAATATTTTAAATTTAATTATTAATTATTCTTTTTTCGAGACTCTCTTAGATTATTTATTTAATTTTTATTTATATATTAAGATTAGTATTTTTTAAAAAAAGATTTTTACAGCTAAAAATTAAATTAATAAGCTAGCTATACTATAAAAAAATCTATAAAATTACTAGTAAAAAGCTAATAAAGTAATAAAAAAATATTATAATAAAAAATACCAGCTAATAATTTTAAAGAAGAAAGATTTTATAAAACTATCTATTAAAAATTTAAAAATTAAGATTTTATTTCGGAAGCTAGCTTTTAAATATATTAAATTTTTAAAAATCCTAGCAGCTATTAAAAAATAGATATATTAAATTTTTCTGTCTGATTATTATAGTCGAATCTATAATATTTTTTATATATTATTATTAAAATAATAGAAATTTAATATAAATTTATAAAACTAACTCTATCCCCTAGACTTAAAAAAAAAGAGAAGTTTAAGATTAAAGATATTAAAAATAAGCAGATTTTTAATAATAAATAATATTTTCTAATTAAATAAATAAATTAATTAAGTAAATATAATAAATAAATTCTAAAAAAATTTATAAATAATATCCAGCAAGCTATTTAAAGCTATAAAAAATAAAAAAAAATTAAAACAGCAGAAAATATCTTATTTTTAAATATAAAAAAAATAATTAAATTTATATCAAATTGCTATATTAAATATATTTAAAAATTAATATTAAAATATATAATTAAAATAAAAAATCTTTATAAATAAATTAAATTTTTATTAAAAAACTACCGCACTAATCCGGCCAATTAGTATTATTTTTATAAAAAATAAATAATAGAAAACTAAAACTATTTTATCTTTTAAATATAAAAATCTTAAAAAAAGATCTTATTATTATATATAATATATATTTTATAATAAATTATTTTAAAGAATATCTACTTAGCCCTAATTTATAAAAAAAATCTGTTATTTTTAGATATTAAATAAAATATAGTTGGATTATTTATAATAAAACAACAATCTATAATAAAAAATAATAAAAAATTAGATTAAATTAATAAATTAGCTTATAAATTAATAAAATATTAATAAAAAAATATATATTAATTTTAAACTTATTAGTATTAATTAGTTTATATTTATAATAGTAGACCAGCTCGACTGTCTTAAAATTAGTAATTAAAATTAAAATTAAATAATTAATCTAAATATAAAATATTAAATTCTAATTTAGATTTTAGTTAGAGATAGTATAATTAATAAAAAACTTTTAACTTTAGTTTAAAATCTATAAGAATTTAAGAATATTTTTTAGTATATTAATTAAAATTTAGTTTTTATTAATCTAAAAAATCTACTAAAAAGCTGTTAAAATGTATTTAATAATAAATCTAATTCTTATTAGAATATTATTTATATACTATAGATACTACAGTATTAAAAATATAACTAGATATAAAATTTTTTATATTAATAATATTAAAATTCTTAATACTAGTTTTTAAGTAATATAAATAGAAAAAAATTTTAAATATAATAAATATATCGGCTGAATAATAGCAAGTAGTTATTAATATTATTTTAAAAAATAATAAAAATAAAAATTTTAAAAGAATAAATTAATAAATAAAATATAAAATAAATAATAAAAATAAAAACAAAAACAATAAGAAAAAAAAATATAAAAAAAAATTTAATAGAAAATCGAGATATAAAAATAAATAAAAATATATTAATCTTTTTTATTTATATATATACTTTATATTAGATTCTAATTAGATTATTAATAAAATATATACTTTATTTACTATTCTAAAATCTTTTATTTATAAAATATATAGTTTATTAAATAATTCTTTTATTATTACAGTACTAAACTTTATTATTTAAAAAATATTACTAGTAGAAATATCTAATTAGAATAAATAATAAAACTATTTATAGCTATATTATTATATTGAATAACCCGGTTTAGCAGAAAATATAATTATTATATAATATCTACTATTATAGTAGTTTATATTTATTATTATAACAACTACTTTAGAATTAATATAGATTTATTAAAATTTTAATTTAAATATTTATATTATTATATTATTTACTTCTTCTTTTTATATAATATATTATTCTAAGATTTTTTAGAGAAGAAGATTTCTTAAGAATTAGTTTTAGAATTAATAAAAGACTGTTTTTAACTATCTTACTTGTCTTGCCTAACCAGCATGTCTACTATATTAAGTAGTTCCTAATATTTTTATTTTTCTTTAAAATAAAAAAAATAAACACTTTTATAAAATTTTTAGAAAATTAAATTTATTCTAATTAAATATTTTTATTAATATAATAATAAATGGATTAAAGCTTAACTTAAGATAAAAAATAAAAAAATCTATTTAATAAAATTTTATTATTTTTTCGTTCAATAATATAGTCCGAAAATCTATAAAAAAATATTAAAAATAACTAAAAAAAATTATATTTATAAAATTATAAAGTTTAAAAGATAATATAATCTTATTAGATCTAATTTATAAATAATTTAAAATATTTTTATTTTTTAATAGCTAGATATTTTCTAGAAGTTTGATTATAGTATGAATATAAATAAAGTTTTAATAAGTTCTTATAAATTTATAAAAAAATAAGATTTTTAATATTTAGATTTTATATTACTATTATTAATCTTATATAAGTAAATAAGTATATAAATTTTTAAAATAATTATTAAAAATAGAATAGGGCTTTCGGAAAAATCTAAATTATAATTAATAATTATATAATATTTTATAAATAATTATATAGTTTTTTTTAAATTAGTAGTAGTAATAAAGTTTTTTTATATATTATAAATATTTACAATAAAATGATTAATTATAGCAACTAATAAAACTATGAAATAAATTAATAATTAATAAAATTAGTTTCAGTATATAAGTCTAAGTCTATATAAATTTTAAGTATATTTTTCAAATAAATGAATATATTAAAATAAAGAATAGTTTTTATTTTAAACTAGTTTATTAAAAATATAAAGATTTTTTTAACTACTATTTTTTCATTAGTTCTAATTTAGTTTTATTTTTATTTTTATAAATATATTTGTTGGCTAAATAATATTTATTATTTTATTTATAATAATAAAAAATTTCTTTTTTTAAATATCTTCTGTTTTTAAAAATATTTTAATAAAAAAAACTTATTATTTAACTATAAAAGTCTGGATTTTTTAAAAGTTTTATTTAAATAATTTTTTTATTTTTTTAAATCTTATTTTTTTTCAGTTTAAAATATTCTTATACTAAATAATAATAAATAGTATTTATTTTTAAAAGTCTAATAGTTTTAGTATATATTTTTAAATATATTAACTAAGTTTTAATACTAGTTTTAAAAAAAAAGATTAATATATATTTATTATTTTATCTAGATTTAAAATAATACTTTCAAATATTTAAATAAAAATAAAAATTTTTAAACTTTAATTATTCTGCTGGTAGGTCTGTTTAAACTGTTTTATAATATTAAATTATAAAATAACTATATTTTCAATAAAAAAAATTATTAAATAAAATAATTTTATAATTTTTTAATATTTTAACAGTCTTTTAAAGATTTTTTATTAATATATTAATATTATTTCTACTAGTAGATAAAGTGTAAATAATTAATTATAATTAAAGTTTTTCAATTTTTTATATAATATTTCTCAAATTTTTTTATTAAAAATGTATTATAAATTATAAATCTATTCTATTATCTGTTATAAACTAAACCGAAAAAAATAAGAATTTTCTTAAATTTAATTTTTTTTTATATTTAAAAAGTAAAGTTAAACTATTATAGTATTATTATAATTTTATTAAAAATGTAATATTTTTATATTTTATTTATAATATTTAAATTAAATATTTGAATTATTTGAATTATTTGAATTATTTGAATTATTTGAATTATTTGAATTATTTGAATTATTTGAATTATTTGAATTATTTGAGTTATTTGAATTATTTGAATTATTTGCATTATTTCAATTATTTTAATTATTAAATAGTAGATTATACTTTTTAAATATCTATTTAAATTAAATAATATAATTTAAAAACAGATAAAGTATCTTAAAATAAATTAATAAAAATTTATTCAATAATATATTACTTTTTTTAGATAACTAAAAATAAAAAAATTAAAAATTATTAGAAATTACTTAACACAGTAGACACGCTGGTTAAACAAAATAAATAAAATAATTAAAAATAGCTTTTTATTAATTTTAAAACTAATTTTTAAAAAATTCCCTTTTTAAAGGATTTTAAAACAATATATTATATAAAAAGAAGAGATAAGTAATATAGTAATATAAATATCTAGATTAAAAATCTAATAAATCTATATCGATTCTGAAGCAGACTGCTATAGCAGTAGATATAGACTGTTATAATAATAGGTATTATATAATATATATTATCTTAATATTTTTATATTTTAAGGACTTTCAGTTTAATATATTAATAATAAGTTGGTAGTATATCTAGTATAATTCTAGATTCTTTTAAATATATTTTTTTAGAATATTAGATATTACTTTTTTAAATATTAATATTTTCTTTATTAAGCTTATATCTTATACAATATAAAGATTAGAATTCTGATTATTTTTTTCTATATATTTTTGTGTTTGTGTTTTATAATATTACTATTTTTTATATACAATATTATAAATATAAAAATACTAAGATATATAGAACTAGTATATTAAATTATAATATTTTATAATATATTAAATAACTAATATATTTAATAGTTTGATAAAAATATAATATATTATATAATTTATATTATTAGAACTTTAAGATTATTTAAATTAATAGATATAATTTTTTATTTATTAAATTAAAATATCAACTATTTAATATTTAATAAAACTATTTAAAAATTTAAATATTTTATAGAATTTCTTCTTATAGAAATAGTATATATATTTTAACTAGTTAAACAACTAGTTTTTGGTATTAATCTAAATACATTTTTTAAATATATAAAATTAAGATTATTGAATACTATATTATTAGAACTTCTAAGAACTATAACTATAGATTCTTTTATATTAAGATTCTAAATATTAAAAAAACTTAATATCTTTTTAATAGATTTTGTAGAAAAGAAATTTGACAAGATATTAAGATATCTAGTTCTATAAATATTAAAATAGTTTATTTTAAAAATATTTATACTATTTATATGATTTTTATATATTTTTATTAAATCTAAGCTATTATATTTTTATACAGTTTTTTCCTTTTTTATTTTATTAGCTATAGTTAAAATATTCTTTAACTTTATATTTTCTATATCTGTTATTTTTTATATTCTTTTAATTATCTTTAAATCTATAATATTTATAGATTTAAACGTATCATCTTTTTTTATTTAATAAATATCTATTTTTTATATACTTAAATAGTAATAAATAATTTAAAAAACTATCTTTTTTTTCTACTTTTTACTATATTTTTTTATTTTATTAAATTTTTTATTTCTTTTTTTTTCTTTTATTTTTCTACTACGTAATTGTTTTTATATTTTTTTTATTTAATTATATTTATACTAGCTTCTATAAAAATAGACTTCTAGAATACTAATACAGAAGCTGCTGATATAAAAAATATTAATATAATTATTATTAAAATAAAATTAAAATCTTTTAAAATATAAAAAAATAGTCTAATAAAAAATAAATAAAATAATATAATTTAGTCTTAATTATAGCTTGCTGATATTCTAACAGAGTTAAAAAATATAAAATAATATTTTCAAAATTTTGAATAAAAATATAATTAATATAATTAGAAAATATATATAATATATAAAAAATAAAAAAGATAAAGAAAAAAACAACTAGTATAATATATTTAAGTTTTAAGATCTAATAATAATGATTATTTTATTAATATAAAAATAAATTAATATCTTAAATAATAAGAATATATTATATATTTTAAAAATATTAATCGTTTTATTAATTATATTCAAAATATAGTTTATATATATTAAGGATCTATAATATAAATAAATATTACTAATTATTTTTAAAAAATATTTTTAATTAGTATTTTATATTTAATAAATATAAGAAATATATATATATATATTTAAAAAATAAAATATTGAAAAGTTTTTATATTAGATTTAAGTTTAAGATTATTTAAATATTTATTTATTTATAAGCTATTATAAATTATAAATTAATAAATGTATATTAAAATAAGTTTATCTAAATTTCTATTTAAAATATTATATATAATTATAAGATTTTTTGTATTAATAATATTGATAACTAATTAATATTAATATAAATATATTTTTATTTTAAACTTACAGCTAGTATTAATCTATTTATATAAACTATTATAATATATAAATTTTTTAACTGTTTAAATAATAAGATATTTTTTGATAAAAATAATTAAATAAATAAAATATTTTTTAATAAAAATAATTAAATAAATAAAATATTTAATAAAGATATTAATTTAGAAATAATAATTATTATATTTAGAAATTATTAAAAGAATAATATTTTAATAATATATATTAGAATTATTTTAAAAATATTTATTAAAATTAGAATAACTATTAGAACTATTAAAAAACTAATATAAAAATAAGTATAATAATTATAGTAATTATTTTTTTAGAAGTTTTTATATATTCTAGCATAATTATAACTAGTATAATAATAATTTCAATTTTAAAAGATTTTAATTTATTAATATAAATATAAATGTTAATAACTAAAATAATAATAACTAAAGTCATAATAAATATTTTTCAAAAATAAATGAAATATATAAAAATAAAATAATTCATAAATTCAGCTATAATAGTAATTTTTATATTTTAACAATTATTTTTAGTACATTATTTTTAAATTAAAATAAAAACTAAAAATATTAATTTAAAAAATAATAAATAATAGTAGTTTTAGAATTATGTAAATAAACTATAATAAATATATTAATTTTTATTTAAAATACTAATTAATTTTAGTCTTAGTTTTACCTATATTTAATTTTAATTAATTTTATTATATCTAACAAGTTTAAAAATATATACTATAACTATAATAAAAGATATAATTATTATAAAAATTAAACTAATATTTATTATAATAATCATTATAATAATAAATATAATAAATAATATTATAATTATAAGAATAAAAATAAATATATACATTTTATTTTTTCATTTTATAATAATAAATCTAATAAATTTATAGCAGTTAATAACTATTATTAGATTATTTTTATATTTTATAATAAATTCCATTAGTATATTTTATATATAATAATAAAAAATATATAAATAAAAAAAGTTTTAAAGTCTTAATACTAATAATACTAAATATGTATATATTATAATTAGTAAAGTTTAAAATTAAAATTATAATTATAAAACTATAATAGAATCTCTACTTAATAATATAAAATATAAAAATATAAAATTCTAATATATTATAAAGTCGGAAAACCTGTAACCAGAAATATAAAAATATTAATATAATAAAATCTAAAAATATACTACTAAAACCTTTTAATAATATATTTATTTATATAAAATATAAGAAAAATATTAATATCAAAATATAATATATATAACAAGCAGTAATTATAATTATAGATTTTTATAAATAAACTAATTCTTAATTTATATATTTTAATATAAAATATAATTTAATTTTTATTAATAAGATACTTATTTTAAATATAAAACTTTTAAGTTTTATTTTATTAATAAGATACGTATTTTAAATATAAAACTTTTAAGTTTTATTTTATTAATAATAATATTTTTATTATAAATATTAGATTTAAATATACTATTATTAAATATATTATTTTTTAAATATATTTTTTAAAATTAACAACAGTATAAAAAATATCAGTTTTTAGTTAAAATATTTAATATTAAATATTAATATAATGATATTATTATAAAAGTATTTCTTATAAATTTTTAAATTTAAAACAAATATATTTATAAATATTAATATAATTAGCTATAAAAATATTCTATTTCATTATTTTTCTTAAAAAATATACTTAGAAAATTATAATAATATATTAATTAATATTAAAATATAAACTAAAAAATAAAGAAATATACTAGTTTATTTAATTAAATATATTATATTATTAATATATAATATAATATATACACCTGTTTATATAATAATAGAATTATTAAAAGATATAGATTATATATTTAAACTTTTATTATAAAAAAACCTTATCATTTTTTATATATTTAGTTAATTTAGATTTTATTTTTATACAGACTATGAATTAAATTTTATATATTATAATAATAGCTAGATATACTAGATTAAAAACAGTTTTAAATAATAAGTATATTATTATATATTAAATAGAAAATTATATAATAAACTAGCTTACTACCCGGATAAACATAACCTAAAATAATTATTATATTATATAAATAAGTTAAAATATATTAATCGATTTAGTCTTAACAGGCGCTAGTAGTAGTATTTTATAAATTTGTTTAAAAAATATATACTAAATCTATATTAAAGATTAGTTAGTATATACTACCAATCTTAAAAAGAATTATAATAATAAGAAGAACTTAATTAAAAAAAGACTAATTTTTTTTAAATATAAAAAAGAAATAAAAATATTACTAATATTGAGACGGCAGACCTGAGGACAACAGAAAAAGTAATAAGAATAAAAAAATTTTAAAAACCAAAAATAAAAAATTAAAACTAGTTAAAGACTATAAGTCTTTATATTTTATATTAAAAAATACTACTATACTACTAATGGATTAAATTATTTATAATAAGAATTTTAGGACTGTTTATATTTTTATAAAAATAATTAATAAATATAATAAATAAATTAAGCTAAATAGGTTTAATATTAATATAATAAATATATTTAAAAACTAATAATTAGAAATATTTATAAAAAAAGATATTAAGCTGCCTAAACCACGGATTTATTATATCAATAAATAAGATTAAAAATACTTAATAAAATATTTAATTTTTTTTAATATTTAGAATAGATTATTTTTTATTAAAACTTATATTTTAACTATATATTTTATTTTTATAGTCTAGAGAATAGCAATCAACCCGATTATAAATATAAAAATAGTAAAAGAATATAGTAATAGATTTATAAAAAATAAAAAATTATATTAGATTTTTATTTTATTTTATTATAAAATAATATAATTAAACTAATTACCGGCTGTATTTATATTATAGTAATTAATATTATAGATATTTTTATTAATAATCTATTAAATATATATATTATAATTATCTTATACTTATAATATATTAAAACTAGAAAGTCTTTTATATTATAATTATAAAACTTATTAATTTAATTTTATATATTTAGGAATAGATAAATCTTAATTTTAAGAAATTTTAAATATTTTATAGAATATATATTAATAATCTAATAATTATATTAGTTAGTTTTAGTATATATATTAAGTATTTATATTAAATATTTAAATATTTTAAAATAATTAATATTAAGCTTAAGTTTATTAAGATGTTTCTAGTTTTTTTACTTATATAGCTGCTAGACTAATAAATTAATAGTTTTAGTTTATTTATTTTTAAAAAAAAGCTGGAAGTAATATAATTCTTTTTATTTTTTAATATATTATTAATTTTGAAATATTATTTTAGTATTATATTTTATTTATAATATTAAATATTATAATATACTATTTGTATATAATTATTTTAAAATAAAAACATAATATTTTTTGAGAATTTATTAAGCTGAAAAAGCTAAAGCCGAAAAATATATTTTAATAATATTATTCAAATATTAATGTTTCATAAGCTTACTATATTTAAAAATCTATAAATAAAATTTAATAAAATATAAATAAAATATTAGTATATCTTTAATCTAAATATTAATTATATATTAATTTAGATATTTTATATCAAAAATATAGTATTATTTTATATTATATTAATTAAAATAAATTATATAAACTATTAAAACTGTTTTTATATATTTAAATATAACTATTTCTATTTTTTAGCAGATCTCTTATAATTTAAAAATATAATTATTAGCTAATGGAGCTTAAAATATTTTATTTTATATAAATAATTTATAAAACTTACTAATTTTTTAAGCTATATAATTTCTATTTTAAATTATTAATTAGATTAATAGTTTGATTAGTATAGCTATAAAAACAAGCCTATATAATTTTATATATAGAATATTTTAAATAATTTATAAATATAAACTAGATACTTGCTTATAAAATAGTATTTTAAGCTATATTTAGATACCAAAAAAATATATAAATTTGTAGCTATATAAATAAAGTATATTTATAATAAAAATTATTACTTTATAGAATTTAATATTAGAAATAAAATATATTTTAAATTTTATAAAAACTATAATCTTTTACTTAATAAGATACGAGTTATTAAAAATAAATTTAGTTATTAATATACCGGTTTCTTTTATATTTTAAGATAAGTGAAAAGATTTGTTTATTATTGAGATACTTTATTTAACTAATAGATATATTCTATAATTTTAATAGTATAGTTAGAACCAGTATTTAAAACTAAAAATCTATAACTAATAATATACTTAGCTATCTATAATATAAAAAAATAAAAAGATAAAAAATAAATATAAATTAAATATATTTTTATAAATAGAACAGCACACGGTCGACTAAAAAATAATTTTAAAATAATTAAATATTTTATATAATCTATAAAATATAGTTCTAAAAAAGATAAATAGATAAGTAAAAGAAATATTAATATAGCAGATTTAATTAAAGAATTGAAGAATATTTAATATTGTTAAATTATCTTTTTTTATCTACTAAGCTGTACTAAACTGTTTAATATTTTTTTATTATATTTTTATTCTATATATATACTTTTTTATTAAGTTTTATATTCTTCTCTCTATATTTTTATTTTTTTATTATATTCTTATTTTTTAAGTGTTATAATATATACTCTTGCTATTTCTGTATTAAAATATTTTATATTTAAATATTCTCTGATTCTTTTTATTCTAATATATTATTATTATTTAACTTAAGATATCTTATACTCCAAATATATTCTAATTCTTTTTACTTTAATATACTTGTATTATCTAATATATTAGAATTTTTATTTATTCTTAAAATTATTATATTTTTTAATAGTATACTTTTGGTGCTATAAAAATAATATATTATAATAAATAAAAAGAATATCTAGTTTAAAACTTATAAGCTTAATAATAAAAATTTAGTTATATTTATTTTTAAAAAAATAATAAAATAATAAAATAAAATATAATTAAACTACTTAGATCTAAAAACTTCTAATAACAAAATATTAAAACCTAATTTATAAAAAATACCTATTTTATAATATATATCTGTTAAACTAGTTTATTTATATAATATATAAATTATTATTAGCAGCTGAGTAAACTAAATATAATATAAATTTCATTTAAAAAAATCTGTTTTTACATAAAAAGAATATTAATAAATAAAATTATAATAATTTATATTTATAAGTTTTTGTAGTATTTAATTATATATAAAAAATATATTCTTTATAATAAAACTAATTATTTTTAATAATCAAAATTTTTAATAAAATAATAAGATATAAAAATTAATACTTTTTTTAAAAATAATATATAGATTAAATATTATATTATAAAACCTAAGAATATTTAGAATATTTAAAATTAAATATAAATATATATAGCTATAATAAGCTATAATATTATAAATTATAATAATTAAAAAGAATTAAACTAAATAAATTAAAATAAAATAAATATCTGGTGTTGTTATAGTAATAATAATTCTATTTTAATTTATATTTATAATAAAAATAATAAGAAAACAGTTTTTTTGGTTTTTTAAAATTAAATTTTATTTAACCTGTCGGTCTGTATTAATAATAATAATATATATAAATAAAAATAATTAGCTATATAATATCCAACTAATTATAAACTCTAATAATAAAACAAAATTTTATTTAATCTATCTCTAAATTATTTATTAATTATATATTATATTTTTTAATATAAATATAAATTAAATTAAAATAATTAAGCCTATAGATACTGCGGAAATAAATAAATTTCAAATATTAGTAAAAACTATAAATATTAGTATAACTAAAATATTACTATTATTAGGAACTACTTGACACAGTAGACACGCTGGTTAAGCAAGATAAGCATAATATTTAAAAGTAGTCTTCTATTAATTTTAAAACTAATTCTTAAGAAATCTTCTTTTCTAAAAAATCTTAGAATAATATATTATATAAAAAGAAGAAGTAAGTAATATAATAATATAAATATTTAGATTAAGAATCTAATAAATCTATATCAACCCCGGAGTAGACTTTTATAATAATAAATATAAACTACTATAATAATAAATATTATATAATAATTATATTTTTCTACTAAGCCGGGCTATTTAATATAGTAATATAACTATAAATAGTTTTATTTATTTTAATTAGATATTTTTATTAATAATATTCCTTAAATAATAAAATTCGGTGTTATAATAGTAGAAAAATTATCTAATAAACTATATATTATATTAATAAAAGATTTTAGAGCAGTAAATAAAATATATATTTTATTAATTATCTAATTAGAATCTAATATAAAGTATATTTATAAATAAAAAAGATTAATATATTTTTATTTATTTTTATATTTTAATTTCTTACTAAATCTTTTTATATATATTTTTTTATTATTTTTATTCTTATCTTTATTATTTATTCAATATCTATTTATTAATTTATTTTTTTAAAATTCTTATTTTTACTATTTTTTAATATAATATTAATAACTATTTATTATTATTTAGCTGATATACTTATTATATCTAAGATTTCTTTCTATTTATATTATTTAAAAACTAATATTAAAAAATTTAATATTATTAATATAGAAAGTTTTACATCTGGCTGTATTTTTAATATTATAATATTTATAGTATATAAATAATATTCTAATAAAAACTAGATTTATTATTAAATATATTTTAATAATTTCTTAGTAGATTTATTAAACTAATAAAAACTAGATTTTAATTAATATATTAAAAAATATTCTTAAGTTCTTATAAATTTTTAACTAGAATTAGAAGCTTTTTATCAATTATATTATTTCTAACTAGAATCTAAATTAAAACTTAATATTTTATATTTAAATTAGCTATTTAATTCTAATTTTAACTGTAATTTTAAAACAGTTAAGCTGGTCTACTATTATAAATATAAACTAATTAATATTTATAGATTTAAAATTATTATATATTTTTCTATTAATTTTGTATTTATTTATAAGCTAATTTATTAATTTAATCTGATTTTTTATTATTTTTTATTATAGGCTGTTATTTTATTATAAATAATCTAACTATATTTTATCTAATATCTAAAAATAACAAGTTTTTTTTATAAATTAAAATTAAATAAATATTTTCTAAAAAACTCTGCTGCAAGATATATATTATATATAATAATAAGACTTTTTTCTTAAATTCCTATATTTAAAAAATAATTCTAATTCTAATTATTTATTATTTATTTTTTATAAGAATAGTACCAATTAGCCGGATTAATTTAGTAGTTTTTTGATAGAAATCTAGTTTATTTATAGAAAACTTTTATTTTAATTATATATTTTAATATTCAACTTTGAATATATCTAATATAATAATTTAATATAAATTCGGTTGTTTCTTTTATATTTAAAAATAAGATATTTTTTATTATTTTATTTTTTTTATTTTTTATAGCTTTATATAGCTTACTGAATATTACTTATAAATATTTTTAAAATTTATTTATTATATTTACTTAGCCAGTCTGTCTATTTAACTAAAAAATACTATTTATTATTAAAAATTTGTTTATTTTTAATATTTTTAATTTTAAACTTCTTTTTTTTTTAAATCTAAAAGATAAAGTTGGTTTTATAAATTTATATTAAATTTTTATTATTCTAATAATAATATATAAAAAGTATTATAGATTCGACTGTAGTAGTCAGATAGAAAAGTTTAATATATTTATTTTTTAATAACTATTAGAATTTTTAAAAGTTTAATATATTAAAAAACTAGCTTCTAAAAAAAATCTTAATTTTGAAATTCTTAGTAAATAATTTTATTAGATTTTGTTTAAAACTTATTAGCTGGTGTTTCTTATTTTAATATTTTTTTTATATTTTATTAACTTTTTGCTAGTAATTTTGTAAATTTTTTTATAATATAATTAGTTTATTAATTTAATTTTTAATTATAGAAATTTTTCTCTAAGAAGTACCGATCTTAGTATAAAAATAAAAATCAGATAAATAATTTAAAAAAATCTTAAAAAAAGAGTAAGTAATAATTAAATTTAAAATATTATTATAAATAAATTAGATATAAGACAGTAGAGCAGGCTAGTTTGATTTATTTTTATTAATAAAGTATTAAAAATATTATTTAAAAATCTAATATATTTTTTTAATTTAATTATTAGTCTAGAAATAAAACATTATTAATAAATAAAGTTTAATCTAAATATAATATACAACTTAGAACTAAAATTTACTAGTAAAAAAATTTTTATTTAAAATTATATTTTAAAATAATTTAAATTAAAGTTTAATCTTTTTATAAAAAAGTTCAGTAAGTTTTAGAGCAGTTATAATATATAAAATAAATAAAAATTAATACTATTTTATAAATCTATTAATAATAATAAAAATTAAATTTAAAATATTATCTTTTATTATAATAGAGGGCAGATTTATAAAAAAGTTTATAAATAATTTAATAAAAAATCAGCTAGAAATTAGAAGTAATCTAAACTTACTATATAATTTATATTTAATAAATATAAATTTTTAATATATAGAATATTTTCTAATATAAATAACTATATATTTGTTAGATTTATTTAATAGAATTTTCTTTTAAGAAGAGTTCTTATTTTTATTATTTAGAATAGTCTACTAGTTAATTATTATAATAAAAATTTAATAAATATTACCAAAGGCTTTTTTTTATCGAAATATATAAGTAATATTTATATATAATAAGATTATTCTTATTAATTTTCTGATATTTAAATTTAGAATTATCTTCTGAAATAATAAGTTTTTAATAATATATTATTATATATCTGTTTCAAATTCTTCTTATTTTCAAATATAATTTCTTATTAATTTCAAAATAAAATAAGTTTTTATTCTTATATACTCGGAATATTATTAATATATTAATATATTTATTATAAAATAAACCTATTCTAATAATTTTAAAAAATAGAGTGGATTAACCTGACTGTTATATCTTAACCTTAACCTGACCATAACCTGACGGTCAGATTAAGATATAAAAAAAGTTTAATTATACGGTTATAATTAGATTAAAATATAACTATTATTTTAACTGTTTATATCTGTCGGTCAGAAAAATTAGATATAATAAATAGATTAATAACTACAGGTTAATTAATAATATATATATTCTTTTTATATAAATAATATATAAAGTATAATATACTTTTAATTATAGTATAGTAATATTATCTAGATTTAGTTTACCTGCTTGATCTATTTAATCTATTTAATCTATTTAATTTATTTAATTTATTTAATTTATTTGATTTATTTAATTTATTTAATTTATTTGATCTGTTTAATCTGCTTAATCTGCTTTATTTATTTAATCTGCTTGACCTGCTTAATCTGCTTAATCTATTTAATTTATTTAATTTGTTTAATTTATTTAATCTATTCAATTTGCTTAATCTACTTAATCTGTTTAATTTACTTGATCTGTTTAACCTGCTCGATTTATTTAATCTGTTTAATCTGTTTAATCTGTTTAATCTGTTTAATCTGTTTAATCTGTTTAATCTGTTTAATCTGTTTAATCTGTTTAATCTGTTTAA